>NC_136508.1:21927902-21952902 GCF_053919585.1 Euprymna scolopes
GGTTGTTTTTGTTTTACGGCATATCAACCCTTTTCGGGTGATTTAATGCTGAATCCAAAGATTTTGAAGAAAAATTTTTTTAATAGAATATATTTGTTGTTTTCACGTCAGCTTCTATTTAACTCATAGTTGGGATCCTAACAGGTACTACCACTCCGGGTCAGAGTGGACCTGGGAGCAATGGTAATTAAAGGGTGGCTACACACTCCCCAAAGCCCACAAGCTGGGGCCTCACCACTGGATATAGTTTAAGGTCATATCCAGGATCCCCATTGAGGGACTTTTACCCTCTGCAGGGAGGCAGTCGGCGTATTCTAATGCCCCACCGACAGGGCCTAAAAATGTAAGAACTATAATAAAACTTATCTATTTAAAACTGACCTTGTCTATTTGAAATGATCTCAACCAAACTCTACAGACTTGAAACTTCATATATAAATGATTTGGATATTTGCATTACATATTTCAGAGACGCACCACGGTTTCATTGATATGGGTATGCGTTTAATGTTTAGAAAATGTCCTTACAACTTATTCCGAGTCTTCAACGATTCACGAAATCAAGAGAGTTTGAAAAATGGAATATGACGATCCTCGCATTCTCTCCTAAATGTTGACAATTTATGTAAGTTATATGTAGCTTATCGAAGCGAGATGAGACTTTAAAAGAATCAAATTATGGAAGAATATATTCATTTGATCTTCAAAAGTGTTTTCTGTAAAAAGGCATCATCTTCCGGTTTTACAAGTCACGAGTATAAATCTATTTCTAAATACGTTGCGCACTGTGTATGCATATACGTTCATGTGTGCGCATCTGTGTTTGCGCATGCGTAGGCTAATTCGTTTCAGAATAGCTACTTAGCACAAGTCTAATTTTATAAAGGAAAAATATTATCGGTCGTAGCAATCTCGTATCATCGACCCCTCGCGGTGAAATGTCTCGATAGACTAAAAAAAAAAAAAATGTCCGAGGGAAGAAGCAGGCGGGATTGATGTCGATTTACAGCTTAACAGCTTGACAAATAAATGTTTCCAGAAAATTAAATCTCAGAATAAACGAATAGAGTTTTATATAAAAGACATTTTAAATCGTCCTCTAGAAAAATGAGTATTTCGTAAATGTCCTACATGTTCGACTTTAACGTTTCATGTTTAAAAGGGGAAATGAATAATATTGATAATAGTTAACTAAGAAAAACAAACATAATAATTGCTAAATAATAACAATGATATCTATATATATATATATATATATATATATATATATATATATATATATATGTGTGTGTGTGTGTGTGTGTATGTATATATATATATATATATAAATGTATATACATGGGTGTGTGTTTCGATTATCGCTTGAGGTAGTTATCGGTCTAGCCACACTGATGAGCTGCGATACAGCGAAACAGTGGTGTATGTGGATGACTATAATGCCCCTTTCTTCGGTTGAGCATATTGCGAAGTGAAATACAAACTTCAATTAGCGTAATAAGCGATGCTCTTTGTGTAAACAAATGGAGCTTAGGCATTTAGAAGATGTCAAACATCGTTTATACACTACCTGCACAGCAATAGCCGAATAGCCTGATGGTAAGAAGACTTGACTGTTGTTTAAGCGGTCGGGTTTCGATCCTCACTTGAGGTAGTTGCCAGTCTAGCCGCACTGATGAGCTGTGATATAGCGAAACAGTATTGTATGTGGATTACTATATATATGTATATATATATATATACACTACTATATATATATATTACTATACTAATATATATATACTATGTATGTATGTATATATATATGTAGTAGTAGTAAGTTATGAAATATATATAACAATTAATCTACATAGAATATTCCGCGTTTTATTCTCGAATATTCTGTGTAGCTTAATTTCCATATATAGTTGCATAACTTACTACCTAGATCTACTTGTGTATTGAGCAATTATATCTTCGTTTATTCATATATCAATTTATGTGGTTGAATGAAATAATCATATATATATATGTGTGTGTGTGTGTGTGTGCGTGTGTGTGTATGTATGTATATATATATAGATAGATAGTATAAAGATTGATAATTGTAAATTATGAATCAGTTTCAAAAGGAAAACAAACAAAATCAAATTGAGTGTACGATCATTTCGGAAACGATATTCATTTGATTAAAATTGACAATAATTATTGACACTTATTAACAAGGCTTTTTTTTCGAACATAATCTCTTCATCAGCACAAAAGAGAAGGGATAAGTTTAAGACACCAAAATAAACTAGCATTTTTGTAGTAAGGTTGATAGTCCTTATTGAGTTTCATTTGAAACTTTGTTTTTAAGTTATGCAGATGTATTTATTATTATGAGACCAATTATCTTTTGATTATTATATTGTACCCAATGTATAATAACGATTTCAAAAGTTAAACAAATATGACTCTGGATACCATTAGTTGGTATTGAAACTAAAAAATAGTTGCTATTCTTATTCCTTAGCGTATGAGCCAAATGCATACATAGAAGTAATAAGTTTAGTCGACTTATGCCTACCAAGTTCCATTTTTTTAAATATTTTTTTTAAATTTGACCACTTAGCAGATATTTTTTACCGGCTAAAAATAAAATATCCGAATCCCTTATTTATCAATTTACAAGTCTGTAGACCATAAATTGACAGAGGAGTTCGGTAGAGATTATTTCTCACACAGGCAGACAAATAGACATGGTTCCTTATACCTGCGGATGGAGATAAATATATATATATACGAGGGGGTGTAAAATAAGGACTCCTATGTTTTTATTTAAACCCGAATGGACCAGATGGAACGGCAAATTGAATTAATATGATGACTAAACTAGTGTATTTATAGCCTGTACATTTCATCTCCCTGTTGCAGGTATTGGCGGTGTGAGCCTCTAACAAAGCAATTCATGTCAGAAGCAAGGATGCGTGTTGAATTTCTCCATGCAGAATAAAAGAACCGATCAACATTCATCGCCGGCTGTGGAACGCTTACGAACCGATGAAGTTAATGTCAGCAGAATTAGGAGATGGGTTCGTTCATTTCAGAGTAGTGACAGAGATGTGAGTGACAAAATGAGCTGGCAAAACTGCATTGAAATTGATGGTGACTACATAGAAAATAAATTCACAAAAGAAAAAAATCGATTATGTTTATTGTACCACAACCGACTTTCTATTCCTCCCTCTCCCCCAAAGTTTATTTTTGTAATAAAATTAATTTTAACTTTAATATCTGTGTGTGCGTTCCGTTGCTTCTATACTGCTGTTCGTTTCTCCAATCCATATTTTACGAGTTTTTGAAAAGGCCCTACCATACCCTCTTGTTCGGCGAAAAATATCGAATCCAAAGGGCTTTTTTTACTTATTTTTTTTTGTTACGTGATCGCTATTACGTAGGCTCAACCTGTGGCGTAATCGTAACAATATATATATATATATATATATATATATATATATATATATATATATATATATATATATATGTGTGTGTGTGTGTGTGTGTGTGTCTATATATATATATGTGTGTGTATATAAATTTAAAATCTCGAGCACTGTAAAAGTTGTGGTCGAATGTTTATTTAATGGACATTTTAAAGAGATTATTAGCTAGCACCGACCTAATATGCCAGTGGTTAGAACTACGGACTATCAATGCGATGGTCGTAGGTTCAATCCCAAGCTGGGGAAAGGTGATAATCTAGCCGCACTGAGGATTGTGCTGTATGTAGATGAATATATATATATATGTATGTATATATATATATGCTGTGCTGTATGTGGATAACTATAAATATATATATATTTTCTCCAGAAAGCATTCAAGTTATCACCAGGAGGCATTCAAGTTTTCTCTCTAGTAGTCATTCAAGTTCTCTCCAGAAGGCAGGTAAGTTCTCTCCAGAAAGTTCTTTCCAATAGGCATTCAAGTTCTCTTCAGAAAGCAATCAAGTTTTCTCTAGGATCCATTGAATTTCCTCTTAGTAGTCATTCAAGTTCTTTCTAGTAGGCAATCAAGTTCTTTCCAGAAGGCATTCAAAGTTTCTCCTGAATGCATCCAAGGTTTCTCCAGAAGGCATTCAAGTTCTCTCCAGAAAGCATTCATGTTTTCTCTAGGATCCATTGAATTTCTCCTTAGTAGTCATTCAAGTTCCCTCTAGTAGGCATTCACTTTTTCTGCACTTTATTCTCATTTGTCTTTTTATTTTACTTCAGTCGAAGTTCTCAGAAATCAGATGGCCACGTTCGAACGTGCCATTTAATTTCGTTTTTACCTCTCAAACACAGTTTAGCAAAGAAGTTGAGAACCTTATTCCCCCCCTCTCAAATTGATCATTTTCTCTGTCTGAATATGTTTTGTCTTTTCATTTGATATACAAAACAAGAATTTTAAAAACATGATTTTCAACAATCTGAAGCTTTTCAATGTGGATATTTGTAGAAAAAAGAAAAAAAGAAAGAGATGTAAAGAAAATTCGTGTCGTTCCTCGTCGCTCCGTTTCTTACAGAAAACACGGAACTAATCTCTCTGCTTTATTGGTTTTTGTAATGTGAGGTTTTTTACTGACACTCAATCTCCGCAGTCATTCACAGCAAGAACTCAACAGTAATAACCTGTTTTGATACACACACTGTAAGAGCTCTGGATGTGGCAATAACTAAATAGTTTACGACACGGACTTACAACTCAAGTGTGTCAAGTTCGAATGCAGTTCGTTCTATAGAAACACGTTTTCTTATGATGTTGGCAACCTTCACATGGTCTTTACCCCAAGTACCCGATATCTATCCAGAAAAGAATTCTAACACGAAAGATATCAAGGAAACTAATATTATTATTTATACCGACTAACCGCATCGATACACCATACTAGTTAGGTCATCGAATCGAAGCGAGGTGGATCTTGGCTAATTTCTCGGTGACCATTTTGATAATGCTCGGTTTTGTAGGTTAACTTTTCTATGGTTAGGACATTCATGTGACTGATAACCGTTTGTGCATTTGAGATTTTTTATACATTATATAGTCACCGCTCATGAAGAACCAGATGCCACGCAAGGATTAATGATTCATCTTTTCATCTGTTCATGTTGGACTTGAAAACTGCCATGTTATATTAAGCCGGGAAGCAGCTCCGTGGTATTGTGTTCACTAAACAAGCAGTTCTAGAGGGAAAAAAGGGCATTCCCCACTAAGCTACGAAGTCTATTTTGAACTCTGTCAAAACAGGATAAGCTGCTTCTAACAGTTCCAGCCCAGATGTGGCAACAGTACTCCATCGTTGGCCGAACCTGGCTTTTATATAGGTAGAGAATTGCATCAGGAGTGAGATATCTACTGGAGCGGTAGAAGGATCCCACCGTTTTCCCATCGACTTTGGCAATGGATTTTATATACGTGTTCCATTTCAGATCGGGAGTAACGGTCAAGCCCAGAAGCTTGTCAAAACATGAAGCCTCCCCAAGACGAGAACCATTCATTTCAATTGATGACAGCTGGGCATCAGAGCGTTGATGATGTAAATATAGAACCATGGTTTTAGATTCATTAAAAGTAACCAGCCACTTTTTCCCCATTGCACCACGTGCTTAAGATCAGAGGAGAAAGAATAATTGTTTATTAAATCCTCAATGTGTTATGTGCTAGGCGACATTTCTGTGAGCAGAGCTTTCTTCATATTGAGCACATTGCCGCGAGACTACCTCCCTGCAATTTGGTCGTTTACAAACCCAACTGTAAAACTTTCAACGACAAATAAAATATTTGCAGGGGCTGAAATAAAGCAAGCACTTGTTTCCTTTCAGAATGATAGTAAGAGGGTAACAACAGTAAACGGCAGACGGTTCTTTGTAAAAGTCAGTTAAACCGAGCAGAAAATACACGCACGGCATAATTAAAAAAATAGACCTGCGAGAAATAATTTGCAATTTACCGCTGTACGAGGTGCCTTCGATAAGTTTTCAGGCGTGTTTTGTAGAGGAATTAAAAATTGTCATAGACTCTTGAAAAATTAGTATGTTATTCATATACGTCTTTTGGGAGGGCTGACCATTTTTTATAATTTTAGGTTCAAATGATCAGCTACAACAGTAATTGGAATACACTCTACTAAAGCCTAATAGTCACAGTTAGTGAATTTCCAAAATGCAATGTACACATGAGAACACTTTAGAATAAGGATATGCAATAGAATTTAGTTTTAAACTTGGAAAAAATGCCTCAGCAAAGTATGGAATGATTCAGGCTGTTTTTTGGACCATCTTGCATGAATCGATCAAGGTTTTGGCTGGCATAAAAGGCAAGGAGTCTGTGAGGGATATTGAGAGGTAGTGGATGAATAAAGAAGTCAGAACACCAAAGTTGATTGGCCAAATAAAGAATTTCATGAATTAGGATCGTCGTGTGTCTATAAAGACGATAAGTGCACAATTCGATGTCACTGTGGAATTGGTACACACAAGTATTCGCGGGGCACTGAAGGTACAGAAGATTTGCGCGATTTTGTCCCAAGGGTGTTCAGACATGTCCAGACTATTTGACCAAGATGAGCATCAAGACATTTCCTCACCCTCCCTATAGTCCAAACCTAGCTCCCTGTGACTTTTTGTTATTCCCCCAAGCCCAAGGAAAACCTTAGAGGCTATCCCTATGAGACAATTGAGGAGATGAAAGAAGCTGTGTCGAGGGTCATTGACACGAGGACTTTCATGGGGCTATCCAGAACTTTTGAAACGGTACAACAAATGCATTGCAATTGGAGGAGATCACTTTAAAATAGACTGAATGTACTATGAAATTTACGCCGTTAAAATGTCTAAAAAAATAGAAAGTTCGGTCCTGCATAAGTAACGGAATTCACGGATGCTCCATTTGGTTGATCGAGCAGATATATATATATATATATATATATATATATATATATATATATATATATATATATATATATATATATATGTGTGTGTGTGTGTGTGTGTGTGTGTGTGTGTAAAGAGAGAGAGACAGAGAGAGAGGGGGGAAGAGAGGTTATTGTTGTTAATGTTTTACAGAGATTGGAGCTCAGTCGAGCACTCACAAAATGTTTACCATCACCCGGTAACACCATGTAGATCTGCTAGTCTGATATACATATCTATCGAGTGGTCGTCATTTAGAAGCTTTATTAACGTGGCCTTGTGTCAGACTTTCTTAATACCTTAGGTTGATACGAAAAAGAAAGAAAGCTAACGTTCTTACCTACCGAGCAACCAATGTGTCCCTTGTTATGTACACGCTGAGACGTGTGGAATGTTATTATTGAGGCGAGGAGGTCATGTTCCCACGGTTAGAATACCCAACAGTAAAGTGTTTACCTGACCTTGTCAAATGAAAATAAACAGGGGGGAAGGTGTAGGTGTCCGGGCTGAGTACCTGTTTTGACGGTAGGCGGGTGTTGCACGTGCACCAGTCTGATTCCACCCGCTTTACACCCGGTCGACCCGTGCCATTTTCTGAGTAAGTCGTTATATAGCGTGCGGTTTGTTTAGGTGGTGGAATGCCTTCGCATAATAACACATACCTGTTCATAGTCTTAGTCATGGCGGCTTTGCACGCACGCATACACACACACACACACACACACACACACACACACACACACACACACACATATATATATATATATATATATCCTCTTATAATTTTTTTTTGTGTGTGTATTGATATTCATATTAACACTTTTTTCTTTTTATTTAGTTATTTATTTGCTTATTTGCTGAGTAAATTAGGTACAAGGCCGTTTTTTATGTAGGGAGTAAGGGGAGAGGGACCAGCTCTCCCGAGGGGGGAACTGGATAGTGACAATTGGTATGAAGGTTTTCACCTACATTGACCAAAACTGATTGCTACAAGAGCAATTGTCTGATATGTGGGGTTGTCCCCACATATAACTTTGATTGTAGCATCAGCTGGAACAGAAACTGCACTTTGATAACAGGAAAAAAATCTTGGCCCGAAGGCCAAGAAGAAAAAAGGCGAACCTTTTTTCTGTTTGTTTAAAAGAAAATACAACTTTGTTATATTATAGGATCATAGATTTGTATCTATCTGCAAAAAGATCTTTTAAACATTCATTTTAATTAATTTCCTATGACTTTTTCCCCGTTTTCTTATTGGTTGGTTATCTTTAGTTAACTATTACGTATAATTGTATTTATGTTGATATTCTACATGATTTATACTTGCGTAATAATTGCGTAAAAAAGTTATAGTAAACGTCAACCTCTTTCTATATATACACACCCACACATACACACACACATACACACACACACACACACACACATATATATATATATATATATATATATATATATATATATTTGAGGTTGCTATTTTCAAAGGAAGGTTAACTAGTGAAATATAACAAGGTTCATACGAGAGTGCTCAATACAGAGCAGTAGAGCAAGTTACATTTGTCGTTACATAAGCAGTAGTTTGTTGCTACACAGTCATGAGCATGTTTCGGTCTACTAGTATTTACTAGAGACCTCATCAGGCAACAACACGTGTTAATTAGTAAATACTGGTAGACCGAAACATGTTCATGACTGTGTAGCAACAAACTACTGCTTATATATATATATATATATATATATATATATATATATATATTAAAAAATGTTGCCTATCAAACTCCTTTGTCAGTTTTTTTTCTACGGGAATGAAATTTATATATAGAGTATTCGAACTCACGCGAAACTTTATATTTGGGGAAAATTGGTGCAAAAGTGAAATTTAAAAGAATGGAAATTGTCAGGTGAAGGCTGAGAGTCGGCATTACGAATATGCATGCGTAACGTAATAGCTATTTGGTTATGTTTTAATCTTTAGCTTTGTAGCAAGCATGTCTTCATAGCTCAGCATTAACGTCAAAAGACAAAGTAAGCTAAAAATTTTCGTTTCGATTCCTGGTGATGGCGCACAAGCCATTATTTAAAAAAAAAAGTATTAAATCATTGCTATGTATTGGGTTCCATATTATATGATAATAATAATATTTTAGCAATTGTGACCTAACATGAAGGTGATCTTATTCAATGCAAAATAACAGCATTTTTTCAATACACCTTTCTGCTGTTTATAGTGTGATCGTAAAATTCGCAAGAGAAGACAAAGAACGCACAAAACGTCATCAGTTAGCTTTGTGAAAAAAAATGTTGAAGAAGATGCTCGGTATAAACCCTCTGTGATTGCAACACAACCTGGTATCTGTCGCAGAACAGCTGTCAGGTATCCTCACGAGCTGGGATACTATGCTAGAGCAGCGAGAAGGAGACCTCTTCTTAGTGCTGCCAATATCAAGAGCAGAAAAGGTTGTGCTCGTAAAATAGTGGAAAGTTTGTTTTTTTTTAGATCAATGCCATTTTCCTCTGATGAATCAAGATTTGCATTATATAAGGAGTATTAGCAGGAAGGTTCTCTCGGCAGAAATTTGAGCTAAATAAACTTCAGATAACGCTGAAACCTGGGGGTTTCTCGTTCATGTGCTGGATGCAATTTGGAGTGATAGTCGCTCAGACCTGTGGGAGTGCGAAGGAAACATCGATTCTGCTAAATAATTTTCAGTATTACATGAAAGGCTCCTATTTAGTTGTAAAATAATTTACCTCCCTATTTGTGGAAGACGGAAGTTTTGTCACTGTGCGACACATTTAGGTGAGCTAAAATGGGAATGCCGAATTTCCATGGTCAGGCCAGTTTCCGGATATGAACCCAGTTGAAAACATTTGGGGCTTATTAGAAGGGAACCTTCGCAAAAACAAAAGGAAACCATCTTATAAGCCTTAATTTTTAGCATCATTGTGTCAGACATGGCAAGAAATTCCTCAATATGATGGTAGTCAACTTATCAATGCGATGCCTAGAAATGTGATTGTCGATAGACGATGGCGATTTGTGAAAGTTTGACAAAGTTGAACCATAGATTGAAGCTCAGGTGCGCACTTGCCATCGTAATAAGAGAAGAGCAAAGATAGGCCCATAACGTCTGTTCTGTAGAAAAGAGGTTGCAGGGAAGAGAAATTGCCGTTACTTACTATATTTCAAAGCAAGACAGGGGGAGGCAAGCAGCTTCTGGTCACATGTGGCAATTGTACTTCATCCTAGGATGTACTTGACTCTTACAAATGTGTTTAAAAATATACATTTCTGTAAAAAAGTTAACATTCCTACTGATCTCGCATATACATAATACATCATGCTCATGATTATGTAGCCACATATTACTGATTATATAAAACAAATAAAGAATATATATATATATATATATACATACAGTGATGATCATATTTATTGGCACGGTAAAATAAAAGTTAAATTTTGTCTAATAAATTCTAAAAAAAGGGATTAAATTAAAGAAAATAACAAAGTATATTATGTATTTTTAACTGGCCTTTCCGATGCAGCAATCGGATTTTAGAAAAAATAAATAACAAAGGAACAACAAACATAATTGCAAAAAACCCTTGTTCAAAACTATTGGCACCGCTTTGTTTTTCTTTTAGTATCAGTATAATATCAATCAATTTCCGGTTTACGTGCTTTCTGAACTTTTTTATAGCCATATTATGCTTGTTTAACGCTAATTCAGTGAATAATTTTTTTCAGATAATTTTTAGATAGCGATTTATTTAAACTATTATAAGTGACTAAATTATAATTTTCAATCGCCATGGTTAAAACTAAGGAACACAGCGAAGACGTCAGGAAGCTTGTTGTAGCATGCCATACCAATGGGGAGGGCTATGATAAGATTTCAAAGAAGCTAAACCATCCCAAATCCACTGTTAGAGCCATAATAAACAAGTTCAAATCGCAAGGCCACGTTATGAGTTTAGAGGGTAGAGGGAGAAAAAGGATTCTTTCCCCAAGAGATGAACGGAAAATTGTTCGACAAGTAAAACAAAACCCAAGGATCTCTGTTGGGGAGATTGTTGATGAACAGAGCACCTCTGGAGTGAATGTATCTCGACATACAGTTGGTAGAGTTTTGAAGAGAGCTGGTTTAAAAGCATGTCGTCCGAGAAAGACTCCCTTATTGAAGCCTATGCACCTGAAAGCAAGGCTAGCCTTTGCAAAACGTCATATTGATAAAGATGTTGCATTCTGGAAACGTGTTCTATGGACTGACGAAACGAAAATAGAGTTATTTGGCCATAATAAAGTGTCTTATATTTACAGAAAATCTGGCGAAGCTTTCCTGCCTAAGAACACCATACCCACAGTGAAGCACGGTGGAGGCAGTTTGATGTTTTGGGGATCCTTTGCTGCCCCTGGACCAGGGCGACTTGTTAAGGTCACAGGTAGCATAAAAAAGGAAGATTATGTTAAAATATTGGATGAAAACCTGAAAGACTCTGCTAAAGAGCTCTCACTTGGTCGTCGTTGGTGGTTCATGCAAGATAATGACCCAAAGCATTCGGCTAAACTGACTAAGAAATGGCTTGAGGACAATCATATTAATGTTTTGGAGGGGCCATCACAAAGCCCAGACCTTAATCCAATTGAAAATTTATGGAGAACATTAAAATTGAGGGTAATGCAAAGGAAGCCTAAGAATCTTATTCAATTGGAGGATTATTGTCAGGAAGAGTGGGCTAAAATTACTACTGAAGAGTGCAACAACTTGGTTGTAAACTATGAAAAGCGACTGAGGAAGGTAATCAAGGCCAAAGGCTATACAATTGATTATTAAATAAATCGTGCCAATAATTTTGAACAAGGGTGTTTTGCAATTATGTTTGTTGTTCCTTTGTTATTTATTTTTTCTAAAATCCGATTGCTGCATCGGAAAGGCCAGTTAAAAATACATAATATACTTTGTTATTTTCTTTAATTTAATCCCTTTTTTAGAATTTATTAGACAATTTAACTTTTATTTTACCGTGCCAATAAATATGTTCATCACTGTATATATATATATATATATATATATATATATATATATATATATATATATATATATATATACTAAACTACCTGTGACCCGTGGGGTCAGTATGTTATATTAGCTATGGAATTCATGTATGAGTGTGACACTTGTGACGTAAAGAAAATAGTTTTTTTTTTGACATAACATAAACATCTCTATGAAAGTATATTAAAATGAAAAAAGAATATAGATTTCTATAAGTCGTTCTGTTTATTATAATTGATTATTTTTGAAAACATTTTTTTACAGTTACTGAATTATAAGTGGTTGGCCATACTTATAGGTAAATGTGCACTGAACAGATACCATAATACTTATTATAGTTAAATTCAAATTTTGATATATCTGTTTTTTTACATCGTTCATTTCTGTATTACGTTTAAGTTATTTTAACCCCCACTTTAAACCCTAATTGTTTTTTTTTGTTTATTTTAAACCGCACTTTTCCCATGTTAATTAATAATTTCGAAATAATAACGTTAGTATTTCAGCGTCCCAATTGTTCGTTTTTTTTTTTTGGTTCTTTTTTCGCGTTTAAATTATCCAAATAAACAATTGTTAATATTGTCTGCTTTTTTTACATCGTTCATTTCTTTATTACGTTTAAGTTATTTTAACCCCCACTCTTCCCATGTTAAATAATAATTTCGAAATAATAACGTTAATATTTCAGTGCGCAGGTCATGCGCGCATGCGCAACCGAACGTAGTAAACCGGAAAGTGGGTTACATACATCGTTATTAGATCATTTGAGTTTTATAATTATATATATATATATATATATATATATATATATATATATATATATATTAACGAAAACAAAAGGATGTAGTGTTTACCTAATATAGGCAATGGTAAACTTCAAACTAATATAAATAACCATATTTATATATAGAAAATGTAATCCCAACCGAATTAAAAAAGCTCAATACGTAATAGAGAGTAGAGCTTATTATGAGAGAAAGAAAATTAAAACTGTAAGTTGAACTTTACAATAAAAATTTATTGTTCGACTGACTACTCCAAAAATCCATTTACAAAGTCCTTATTCCTCGGAGTTTCAAAGAATGCTATTCTTATTATTCTTCTCATCAGAGGACATAAAGAAATCAGCAAATTATATTTGTAGCAATGCTAGAATTTGCTAGTTATGGGATTAAGTGAAACCGCAATTTATTGTAGTTATAAATTGCTAAAATAAAAAATGAAAAATATTGGATATGTAAAAAACTAATATAAAAACAAACCGCGCATAATATTTCAGCTTGAATGAAACTCCTCTAGAGTTAATCCAAGATGCAAAATAGTTCTTTAGATAGAATGTATTCCAAAATAAGTCCAGCGTGACGATGCATATAATCCAATTGGAAAGTTTTCAAAAATCCGATTGGAAAGTGTATAAATGTTTTCTCTCATATATATGATGATTGCAACGTCTTGTCAGACGAGTGCCACTCCCTCAGACACTTAAAGTCCATGAGCCCAAATGCCTGAGGGAGTATCTATACAAAGATGATGTTACAGAGTCTTAGCTTTGTACGACAGCTAAGTCTCTCTCTCGGTTCAAAATGTTGAGATCCAGCAACAAGCAAGAGCAAGATAGCCAGCAACAAATTAAACTGCAGACCAGCTTAATGCGGGTACTGGTCTTCCGCTTTATGTTTTTTTTTTAATCAGAGATTTGCTTCTCCTAGAAAGGGTGCCTTCACCACGGCTTACGGGAGCCCTCTCTACCCCAATACACATATACACACACACAAATATACACGGTGCTAGTTGGCCGTTGACCCAGAAAAAGAGTTCATTCGCCCTTTGGAAGGTATTGTTTTTAATCCTTCAGGAAGACTAACCGCCCTCCTCACCAAACAAGTCTGGTGGGGGAACCAGTTTAGTCGCCGGTGACCCGACCATGAGGCAGGTAGTACTGGGTTACATGGTACCAGTAGCATATGACATGACCTGACCACACCTGACTCATATATATATATATATATATATATATATATATATATATATATATATATATAGTCCACCACATACAGTACTATTTCGCTATATCACAGGACATCAGTGCGGCCAGACAGGTAACTACCTCAAGCAAGGACCGAAACCAGACTACCCAAATGACAGTGAAAGCTTCTTACTATTAAGCTATTCGGCTGCAGCTGTGTGGGTAGAGAATTAACGATGTTTTGACATCGTTCAAATACTTATGCTCGATTTGTTTACACAAAGAGCATCGATTAATACGCTTATTGCAATTTGTATAATAATTCCCAATATGCTCAACCCAAGATAGAGCCCATTAGAGTCATCCATATACAGTACTGTTTCGCTGTATATATATATATATATATATATATATATATATATATATATATATATATATATATATATATATATATATATATATATATATATATCAACTGCCGACTATCAACGCGATGATTGTACGTCCAATCCTCGGATAAGGAAAGTTGCTAATCTAGCCGCACTGATGAGTTCTGAGACAACGAAACAGCAATGTATGCGGATGACTATGTATATATATGTGTGTGTGTGTGTGTGTGTGTGTGTGTGTGTGTGTGTGTGTGTGTGTGTGTGTGTGATTGGACGATTAATCGAAACCGGAATTGGGAATCGGACAAATCGGAATCTTAGCTAATCTCGGAATTGGTATCGGAATCGGCAAATGTATGTCGATTTTCCGATACCAAAGACTTTTTTGCATTTTCATTCTTTTTTTCTGTTTCAAATTTGCTTATGTTTTAAGCAAAATTATTTAATGATTTCAAAATATCAGAAAATCTAAATCAGATTTAATCAAGGCCACAAAGTGTATATTTACGTATTTTTACGTTTGAGAAATTATCTGCACATTTAACGTGTTTTTTGTACGATAATCGGGGAAAAATAACGACTTTATTGTTAAATATTGAGAGATTTATAAAGAATCTTTTAGCATTAGTGCGAAAAATCGCCAGGCTCTATTATTATTATTGGCTCACATGGAGCTTTCACACAAGTCAACAAACGATCTGATTGAAGACCTGTAGTATTCTCTGGAAGCTGAGTGACAACAAGTCTCCCCAGACATCCAGACCTCTCCACCTCCTTCGATAGCATTTGCAAATGAATTTGCATCATCGCAACAGCCGCTTACCATTGATTTCTCGCTGGTAGTGGCCATTGGTTTATGCTGGAATTTGAGTGGCACTCAGCCTCCCCAAGGTTCCAGTTCTCTTTGCGCTTGTCCAGCCGAGGTCTGGTTGGAGCTCGCTCCTCGGTGTTCCAGTCCTTATTGATCCTTCTCGGCTCTTTGGTATCATTTTTTTTTTTGGAGGGGGGTCGGTGATGAAACAATGGGGGAGTATGATGGGGGGTGTAGAACTTGTAAATATGCAGTTTCGGTATTCTTCATTCCCTGTAACGCTTATTCGTTATATTGTCTTGTATTATTCTCCGCATTTAAGGGTTTTCCTTAATATTTCAGTCGTTTTCATTATCGTTAGTCGTTTATTATTATTATTATTATTATTATTATTATTATTATTATTATTATTATTATTATTATTATTATTATCATTATTATTATTATTATTATTATTATTATTATTCCTGTTTTAAAGGTGTTTCAGATTCGTTCCCACGTCAAAGCTAGTAAGGTGTAAAAAGTGGGTCCAGGGTAACTACCTACCCGTTATTTGATACCCTTGCTACAGCACCTCGTTCCTTTGACTACCCGACAAGAGGACACCACCCAGGCCCGCACCAAACCCCAACGCTTCTTCTTATCCTAATTTTAGAACAGCGCTTACGCGAGCCTTTCTAAATCCTTTGTAGGTCGAACAGGCGCAGATTTGATCACCGTCAGATTGAGTTTGCGATTGCCAGAGGGGCCTCCTTACATTTTGGAGTAGGGACACTGTTAGTATGAAATTAGCAGTTCAAGTCCAAGGTCAAGTGACAGCACGCTTTTATAGAATGTTCTGGAGATTGAGGTGGAAGAAAGGTTACTGACTAGAATAATTAGATCAACGTTTATTAAAATTAAGCGTAAATTAACAATTATGTTAATGGTATAATCTATATCCTATATTGTCTTATTATTGTCTTTCTTGCTTTCTTTCTCTATTAATTATCATTCAATATTAATCTATCGATCTATTTATATGTCGCTGCCTCCCACTCCGTTTTCTCTCGCTCAACACACACACACACGCGCGCATGCACACACACACACACACACACACACACACATATATATATATATATATATATATATATATATATATATATATATATATATATATATATATATATATATGTAGTTAAAATATTTTCTCATGTTTTTCCTTATAAGGAAAATGGATTCCATACTGTTCATTGTTAAAGTGTGTTTCATTCAATGCGTCTGGCGAAAGGCTGTTCTTGTGAAAATTGTCAGACGAAATAAAGGTTTGAATTTGTCCGAATAGTCTTGAAAACAAGTGTAACTAACGACAAAATACACTATTTGTTTCTATTCCTTGATGTCCTGATTTTGTTAAAAACATTATATATAAGAACCTGTTAAAAAACTATACAAGTTCTATAATTGAATATATCCCTCCAAAAACAGAATGAAAAACAAACTTGCAGTCCCTGCCCTCTCAAAAAAAAAAAGAAAAAAAGGTGACCATAAAGTAAGTGCATTTCTTCATATCTTGGAAACTACTTGTTTCCTGGAATTTTAGAAGTTAGTTGTAATTTCAAAGAATTTTCCGAAGGTGGAAAGAAAGCCCCCTCCACCCACCCACAAAAATCGTGGCCAAAACAGTGGGTGCTCATTTTACGTTAAATTATTATAAAAAAGTGATCCCCACTTTTTTAAAATTAACGTTTCTTCATATATTGGAAACTACTCGCTTGCAGTAATTATAAACGTTAATTTCGTTTTCAGCGACCCGGAAATCCTCTAAGAGTGGTAATTTTAGAGGAATTTTCGAGGGTGGAGTATTTCTTCATATTTACCATATATATATATATATATATATATATATATATATATATATATATATATATATATATATATACTAGCGGGACATGTGGAAATTCAACAGCCGACTCTTTCATATGTAATATATTGATGTTGGCATTCTGGGGATGTTCAGCGTCAATGGGGACACCCTGATATTATTGTAGCTCTTTTGTTAAAACTGCAAAAGTATTTATCTAAGTAGGCAAATACACCTGGCGTGACACGCTCGTAAAGTACGCTAAAATATGATATTTTAATGCATACAGATTTTTCATATATTATTACAGAGTCAACTTTGTATCGGTTCTTATATATTATAAAGATCTGCTTTCAAAAATAAAATATATATAAATAGAACAAGCCTGTGTCAGTTTGAATCGAAACCGAAACCAAAACTTTTGAAGAAAAACATTTTTGGTAAAATTATTTATTAAAAAATATAGATGACTAGAGTGCCATCAGCTATAATCGAGATCGAAACTAAAACTTATGGAGAATGCTTGGTTAAATTATATACTGTAAGAAATGGAAGGACATAACAAGTAAAACAGTCATTTGAAATAACACAAATATATATATATATATATATATATATATATATATATATATATATATATATATATATATATATATATATTCCAGGAATAAAGATATCCATAAATTAAGAATAATTGAATTTCAACAAGGGTCGTTGATCCTGCTCAATCAAAGAGCAAATTATATATTTTATTATTCTTTCTACATAAAGAAATATATATATATATATATATACATACACATGTATATATACACATATATATATGTGTGTATATATATATATATATATGTATATATATAATAAAGTTGAACGTCTGTTTGTGTGTGTGTGGCTGTGTCTGGTCACGAATAAGCTCCTATATGGTTGTTAAATTATATACTGTAAGAAATGGAAGGACATATCAATTAAACGAGTCATTTGAAATAACACAAATATATATATATATATATATATATATTTATATATATACATATATATATGTATATATATATATATATATATATATATATATATATATACATACATACATACATATATATATATTCCAGGAAGAAAACTATCCATAAATTAAGAATAATTGAATTTCAACAAAGGTCGTTGATACTGCTCAATCAAAGAGCAAATTATATATTTTTATTTTATTATTTTTTCTACATAAAGATATATATGTGTGTGTGTGTGTGTGTGTGTGTGTGTGTGTGTGTGTGTGTGTGTGTGTGTGTGTGTGTTAATAAGCCATCTATAATACAACGACGCATCTCTGTTTGACGCACGTACACTACAAATGCCGGTTTCTTACAGTCGTACACTGTCAATAACTGCAACAAAGAGGTGAAACTTTCAGCTCATGTAAGCATAAGTCCAGTCATCATTACAATGCAATCGATTCACGCAGGATAAAATAAAATAGGAAGTGTTACTTTTAGAACGCCCGTCGTATATATATATATATATATATATATATATATATATATATATATATATATAATATAAAGTTGAACGTCTGTTTGTGTATGTGTGTGTGTGTGTGTGTGTGTGTGTGTGTGTGTGTGGTCACGAATAAGCTCCTATATGGTTGACTATTTTTAAAAACTGATTACATATAATGATAGAAGATGTATCGAGGAATGTGTATGTTTGATCTGGCAGTACGGTGGTTCATTCAAATTGTGGGGCTGCGTTCGCGCCTGGTCCACAAAGTATAAAATAAAAAAAATTAAAAATTAAAAAAAACTTTACAAGTGTTTTTGATATATATGTGCATAAGAATACTTTGATGAGGATGTTTTAACTTCAATAGGGATGGTATAATAAAATTGTGGGGTCTGCGTTCGCGCCTGGCCCCCATAGAATGGAAATAGGCACAAACTTTAATAAAGACTTTTCATATCTATCTTCGTAAGTATACTTTGATAATTATGTTTCAGTTTGAAGAAATATGGTATAATAAAATTATGGGGTGTTCGTTCGCACCTGACCTCCATAGAATGGAAATATGTCACAAAGTTTAACAAGGGTTTTTAATATAGATCCACAGAATATTGTGATAAGTGTTTCAGTGTGAACAGGTATGGTATAATAAATTATAGGGTTTATCTATTTTATTTTTACTTTCATCCTATTTTGCTTTGGTTTTGATACCCCCAAACTCGAAGCTACCTCTTTACAACCCTTTCTTTTCATAACGTATCATACTTTCATAAATCAGAGTCCATTTTCTGTAAGCTGTCTTTGAACCCCGTCAACGACGGGTACTTTTGCTAGTATATATATATATATATATATATATATATATATATATATATATATACATATATACATATATATGACTAGAGTGCCGTCAGCATCAGCTATATATATATATTTATATATATATATATATATATGTATATATGTATGTATATATGTATATATATGTATGTGTGTATATATATATACATATATATAATGAATGAATGACAAAAGTCTATATTCTAAATTTTATAATGATGACTATCTTACAATTTATACTTTTAATTCTGTGTAGATTTACAATTCTTGACAGTATCTGTTTCGTAACACAAAATTAATCACTTTATTATTTTATCAATCAGTGAATATATTTTGCCCTTAACTCATCGGAAGAAATAACAACAATTAATCCGTCAAAACGAAATAAAATGCGTTTTGACATGATGAAAAAAATACGAAGATTGGAAGGGAAGCTTCAAATACCTTATAGTTTGCATACTTTACGCCATTCAAAATGGTAAGACTCGTAAGAAATTTAAGTCTCAACTGAATTAAAGGAATAAATTTTAAGATAGTCAACATCATGAAATTTGGAATATGGACTGTCATATATCATTCATTATGTGCTCTGTAATTACATTCAGCTTCTTGAATAAGGATTGGTATATATAAAAAGGAAATATAAGTTGATAAAGAATATTTCTACAGCTTTTAGACTATCTAGTTGGCTGGCTGACTGCCCGACTCAGAAAATAGTAATTCTTCCTCCTTTGTCAGAAACCTTGCTCATGGAATTTGAGGACTAAAGGACGAGAAGCAAAAAGTAACGAAATTGTCGAATATAAACCAACGATGCGAACTATTATTCTCATCTTTTTCTAAGTTGTTTCACGACGTTTCGACCAACTATTCCTCTGGCCTTCGTCAGTTCCAGGTGAGAATTGTCTGAAGATAGCGGTTTCAATCCTATGCAAAGCCGGCCAGAGGCTTATTTGGCCAAAATGTGATGAGACTATAACAACTACGGAAGGCAGTAATTGCAGAGGATGCAGTCAGGAGATTCAGAAGTCCTATCCCGTCGCAGTTACCACCTGACGAAGGCTAGAGGAATAGTTGGCCGAAACGTCGTGAAAGAACTAAAAAAAAAAAGATGACGATAATAATCAGCAATAAAATAAAAATTAATAAATAATACTCATCTCAATAATGAATTCCAATTAAATAATATATGAATTATTTATATATACACTAGTGTGGGGTACCCGGCGTTGCCCGGGTGTTTGAAGGTGTGTGTGGAAACTCCGGGGGTGGGGTGGGGGGTTAAATATGTTTTGGTAGGTAAGTATGAGAATCGAACCCGAACCGTTGAGGAACAGTTGTAAATTAAAGTGTGAAAAAAAAAAACGTGCGCCGTTAACCATTGCCCCACCGCGAGATGCTAACGTAAACGCGTTTGAACTTATTAAATTACTTGAATTTAGCAGGTGCCCGTTTTGCATTTTCCCCAAGATGTTATAGGAAAAAGACTTACTCACACGCAGCGAGCGACAAGTGTTGAATATTTATCTTCCCGAAGTCGAGCAAATTAAATAGACAGGCGAGCTTCGTTGTCAACTCTGAGATATTACGATTTATATGTGATATAAAAGTTTTAAAAAGTTGTTAGGCGAGCGACCGCTTCTCTGAAAAAGCCTTTTGTAAACATACAGAAAAAGCGAACACACATACATACATACATACATACATTGTCGTTTTTATTTATATATATATATATATATATATATATATATATATATATATATATAGATGGACATGACAGTAAAGAATAGACACCTATTATCGCAATAAGCATATAATTTATAGAGCAAAATCATAAACAAATAGTCACAACTTTAAAAACTAATGCTTGTTTGAGATTTCCTTTGCTATTTTTAATGCTAGCACACTTCTATGCATCACATTGATAAGTTGATGGCTATCATCTTAAGGAATGTCTTACCATGTCTGACGCAATAATGTTAACAGTTCAGGCTTAGAAAATAGCTTTCTTTTCTTTTTGCGATGGTTTTCTTCTAATATGCCTCAAATGTTTTCAATTGGGTTCATATACGGGGACTGACTTGTCCATGAAAGTTTATTAATCCCATTTTCGCGCAATCAATGTTATGTCGCCCTAGCAGAGTGACAAAGTGTCCCGCCTTCTATAAATAGGGAGTTAAGTTGGTTCATTCCACCGCTTGAGAATATTAGTAGGCGTCGTGCATGTAATATTGAAACATATTTAGCAGAATTAATGTTTCCTTCGAACTCCACCAGATTTGAGCCACCATCACTCCAAATTGCACGTCATACCATAACCGACCCCCTCCCCATGTTTCAGCGTTGATTGCACTATCTAAAGTTAAACTTTTGCTAAGTGAGCCTCCATACAGATACCTTTCCACTGTGGAGAAATAATGCAAACCGTGACTCATACGAGAAAATGACATTGGTCTTAAATGTCATAAATCGCTACACCATCTCACAAGCCCAATCTTTTCCGCGTTTGATATTGGCACCACGAAGAAGTTTTATTTCTTGCAGTTCCACCATAGTGTGCCAGATTATTAGGATACCAGGCATCTGTTCTGCGACTCATACCAGCTTGTGTTGCAATGTCAGAGATTTGCACCGAGGGTCATCTTCAACGTTTTTTGCTATGGGTTGCAAGGTTCGCAAGGACCCAGGACGACCTGGATAGGATTTTGTGCACTCTTTGTCCTCTCTTGTGAATTGTACGATCATTCTAATAACAGTAGAAAGGAATATTGAAAGATTCGCTGTAACTTTGCAGAAATTCTAATAGGTTTGATACTACTTTGATTTATGGCATACTTTAATGTTGTTAGATGCAATTTTAATGGGATCCTCATTATTTCAGCACGTTTCTTATCTGTAAAAATAAATAAGGAAAATATTTATCTAAGTGTCTATTCTTTTCTATCATGTCATGTCTCTCTCTCTCTCTCTCTCTCTATATATATATATATATATATATATATATATTCATATATATATATATATATTCATCCACATAAAGTACTGTTTCGCTGTTTCACAGCTCATCAGTACGCCTAGACAGGCAACTACTTCAAGCCAGGATCAAAACCTGACCGTCAAAGCTACTAACCTTACGCTAATCGGCGGCTGCTGTGCGAATGGTGAATTAACGATGTTTTACAATGTCCGAAATACTTAACACGCACACACACACATACATACATATATATGTATGTGTGTGTGTGTTCAGTAGTGATAGCATGTGTTAGCTTGTGTGTAAAAATGTTCTTTTATTTCCATGTTTCTTTTAATTCATTTTCATTCACTACATACTGTTTTTCGTTCTATTATTCAAAATGCCAAACATAATTTGAATTCAATACAAAAATTTTCGTTTCCCAAGCAAGTTTCTAATTATGTATCCTTTACTCATACACAGATTCTCTTTCTCTCTGTCCCTTTCTTTTTTTTTAGTGTCAATTGCGATGTATTGTTGGCACAAAATGTTAGGTTTCCAATCTCAATATGAGTGTGGATTTATTTTTGTTTTTTTGGGTAATTTGAATGGAACTCAACACCATACATGATGATGATTGCAACGTCTTGTCAGACGTGTGCCACTCCCTCAGACATTTAAAATCCATGAGCCCAAATGTCTGAGGAAGTATCTATACAAATATGATGTTACAGAGTCTTAGCTTTGTACGACAGCTAAGTCTCTCTCTCGGTTCAAAATGTTGAGATCCAGCAACAAGCAAGAGCAAGATAGCCAGCAACAATTAAACTGCAGACCAGCTTAATGCGGGTACTGGTCTTCCGCTTTATGTTTTTTTTTAAATCAGAGATTTGCTTCTCCTAGAAAGGTTGCCTTCACCACGGCTTACGGGAGTCCTCTCTGCCCCAATACACATACACACACACACACACAAATATACACCGTGCTAGTTGGCCGTTGACCCAGAATAAGAGTTCATTCGCCTTTTGGAAGGTCTTGTTTTTAATCCTTCAGGGAGACTAGCCGCCCTCCTCACCAAACAAGTCTGGTGGGGGAACCAGTTTAGTCGCCGGTGACCCGACCATGAGGCAGGTAGTACTGGGTTTCATGGTACCAGTAGCATATGACATGACCTGACATAAACACCATACATACATACATACATATATATATATATATAATTTTACCACCTCAAAATATTAACTTAGTTCATTACAGCTGTTTCCAGAGGCAGAGGAATTCCCTCTCTGTTCCGTCGATTGGTGTAAGTTTAAATTTAAAATTAATGGTCTAACTTTCATCATCCGACGAAACTGGTTATTCCCATGTCTGTGGAAACAACTTTAATTGACTAAGTATGTTGAGATTGTAAAATAAAAACAAACATTCAGCTCTGCTAATGTATTTAGTATATGTATATATATATATATATATATATTTATATATATATATATATATACATATATATATATAAGTATATATATATACATATATATATATATATATATATATATATATATATATATATATATATATATATATATATATCATTCTTCCATAAACAACCATTTCTGTAAAGTCTGACGAGGTTATTGGATCGCCAAATACGGTCCGGTAATTGAAACAAGAAAAAACGGTAATAAAAAAATAAAACGCATATCTGCTCTATAATAGTATTGCGCACTTTCTTCGGGGTTTTATTAATTACCATTTTTTCTAAATGACAGAAAATCTCTTAGCTCGTTTTAATTGAAAATGGCATTGAAATTGATCGAAGCGTTCAAAATAGACTTGATTCAATATCCATTAATAAAAACGATTAAAATGGCGAGAGAGTAAATTTTTGCTATGTATTAAATTATAACATATTATAAGTATTTCAGCCCTTTGCATAGAGGAGATTCGAAAAGCCATTAGAAACTTTTGTAATTTGTCTTTACCCAGAATTGATACACTGTATCAACACTGTAGATAAAGCTCTAGGGGCACAGATTATCATTTAATCTTGAGAAGTCAGAGACTTTGGATCACTTAACGCCTCGTACTTTTGTGTCTGAATGAAAAGCTTGTAATAATTACATTTAAAGATAGCTAAACATTACCGAATTTTAAAAATGAGGGAGCTTTTGATTGTAAACACTAAAAAACATACACTTTGAACTGCAAGACACATGTTACCCATTGGTAATAATTGTAGCCCTTTTCCTATTATCTTTTTGATATCATCGATTTATGTGATATATGCTTGGATTTTAACGGCGCGTTTAATATTACGGAATCTCAACAGTATAAATTTATTTGGGTTTCCAAGTTTATTATTTAACCTGTTTATACATCTCAATGGAAAAATGATCATAGTGTTATTATTTTTTAAAATGTAGTTTTCGTGTTGGTTCAGGATATATCTACATTCCCAGTTGAACAGTTTGAATCACTTGTATCTTGTTGATATTAATATAAAATAATACAATAAAATAAATTATGAAACTAAGGAAAAGGGTGTTACATTACAAGACTGAAAGAGGAATAAGTGTATTTTTTTCGCTTCAGAAAATATGGGCACATTTAAAACGTGTTTTAGCGTAGTCGTGAAAAATAGCAAATTTATAGTTAAAAGGTCCTACTAGGCTCGCCCATCGACGAAATTTTACATCCCTACGCCTGTTTTACAAGTACTTTAATGGTAGATGC
>NC_136508.1:21957902-21987902 GCF_053919585.1 Euprymna scolopes
CGCAAATTAGATGAACAAACAAAACTTCTTGCCTAGAATTGCCCGTTTGTGAAACTCTGTACCGCTGACTTGCTTTCCAGCTGACTGCAACTTGATCATCTTCAAGTCTAATGCGAAGTTCCTGTTAGGTCGTCGGCCAAATAATCAAATCATACTCATTTTCAATTACCAACGATTTCTACGCTGTTCTCCTGGTTACTACTTTTATCCTTGAGTGGTCCTCTGGCCTTTATAAATGATAACCCCCTTCTGACAAATGTGATTGACATTCATCGGGATTCTTGGATACGACGAATATTTGAGCACTTTTTAAAAAATTTAATCATTTACAATTCGAGGCGACGCTTTTAATGGCTGTTTCCGGACAGAAATATCAAACAATCCATTCACACTGCTAGAATTCGTGCCTATACCTCGTTTAGCAAGAAAGTATAAAATTGAATTCAACCGTTTAGAATGTCACGAGGGAAAAAAAAGAAAGGAATATATGTTGGGGGGGGGGGCGATTTATTCAAACTGTAATCTTCTAAATAGGCTGATTACGGTTCCGATTGAAAATCGATTTGGTTGTATAATCGAACGTTTCCCTGCAGTATACCTTCGCCAATGCACACATATTCGAAAACTACCCGACACCAATTGAACGATGCAATTAGTTTAAATTGCTGTCATTATTTACGAGGCCGCTTAGCAACTCTAATTCAATTTCATGTAGCTATTATAATATAGCTTCCCACCTCGTCACAAAGGGCGTTTGTATTATCATTGACGAGCCAGGAAATTCCGCAGTTATACTCTTATCCAATGTACTTTCATAATATTAGGATGTGCAAAATAATGTCGTTCTTTTATATATAGTCGATCGTAAAAAACGAAATTATTTTTGCACCAACCTAATATATTTGATAATGGGTGTCTATCTCCCAAACCCTTGTAAACGCTTGTGCCGTATTTTCATTCTGTGAAAACACAGCCCTCACTATCTTTGTTTGAAAGCAAATATGCTTTATTAACTACTAGCATGGGTACCCGGTGTTGCCCGGGCGGAGAGAGAGGTGGTATTCGAATGTTATTAAGCAGCCAACCCCCAGTAAAGAAAAAAAAATCAAAACAACTTTTGTTTCAATAAAAATAGCAGCGAGTACCCATACGAACGCAAAAAAAAATAGCCGCAGTAGCCAGGCTCGAACTTGTAATGCGAAAGATGAAAAAAAGGAGGTGGAGAAAGCAAACGCTTTTGCCGTCTCGCCCGCTATTATTGTGTCTATTTGGGCCTGAGTGACACACACTTATTCAATTATGATAGTGTAATAGAGCGTGGACGCGCGTATGCATGTGAAATAGCATCACCAGTAAAGAAAAAAAACACTTTAAAAAGGATAAAGAGCATGTTAGAGAAGGCGATCACGTTCGATACGTGGATGATATGCGAGCGCATGTTAGAGACGTGAGTGACATCACAGCTGTAATGAGAACCCACGCATGGCGGGAGAATGGAGGAATAAATGTCGTTGTTACAACGGGAAGAGTGAATTGAAGTTCTTTGTTATTTCTCTACTTCGCGACTGATACTACAACGTGTTGGGTATGATACAGAGCTGCTGTGCCCGGATTTGATCACTACGAAATACTCGGACACGGATATAGTTTAGAAATAGGTATTTTTATTTACACGACACAGTACATAGAGAAAGAGAGTTGTACTACTCAATGCCAATATGGCGTCCTACGAGATATATGGTATTTAGCACTCTCGTTCCAAGGTCGGAAAATGAGATGAATGCGCTAGCGCCTCTACAGGAAGAACACTCCAGCCCTACAAAAATAAGTCTGAATTCGCCCTTCAGCATTCCTCAGAGAGAAAGCCTTATTCAACAAGCGATGAATTTGCTCCACCTGAAGGCAAGGTCTAAGAACGTGGACCTCCTAGATCTACCCAGAACACTTGCATCAGTCCAACAGCTAAAAAGCTACAGAAATTACCCAGTTTATGTCGGACTGATTGTTGAAGTCGAAACTTCAACAATCATCTTACTACAAGATTTATCTGTCTCTGATCACAGGAAGGATGTGACAAAAGGTCAGACCGTGGGATGAATGAGCCAGCGCCCCTAAAGGAGGAGCACTCCAGCCCTGCAAAAATAAGTCCGAGTAGCTCCGTCAACATTCCCCGGTGAGGGCGTCTCAGCCAACAAACGATAAACTTGCTCCACCTGAGAGCCAAGAAGCAGGGCATAAGACGGTGGGCCACCGAAAGCAACCCAGAACATTTGCATTAGACCAACAGTGTAAATTTATTCAGATTATACTGAACCCAATATATAGTAATGATTTAAAAAGCTTTAAAAAAAAATGACTCGAGCGCCGTCATCGAGAATCGAAATCAAAATGTTCAGCTTGGGATTTACTTTTTCCTTTGACGTTAATGCCTGACCTATGAAGACATGTTTGCTGCAAAAACAATTAAAAATCTAAACAAATAAAAAATGAAGAAATAGCTATTACGTCACACATGCATATTCTTAAATCTCTCGTTCGACCTTTACCTGGAAAATTCCATCTTTTTAATTGCTACACTTTTGCACCGATTTTCCCGGCTAAAACCCAAATATAAACTTTGGTATGGGTTCGAATATCCCATATGATAAGTTTCATGTCTATAGACTAAAAACTGAGTAGTTTGGTAGCAAATTTTTTTAAACAAATATATATATACACATACATAAATATAGATAGAAGAGGTTTGTGTTTACTAGAACATTTTACGTAAACATTATGCAGGTATAAATCATGTAGAATATTTGCATGAATATAATTACACGTAATAGTTAACTAAAGATAATCACCCCAAGACAAAACCGTAAAAACTAATAGGAAATTAATTAAAAGGAATGTTTAAAAGAATATGCAAGTTAGCTAGATTTTTTACAGATGAATGCAATTCTACAATCCATGTATTACAAAGGTGTATTTTCTTTTTAAACAAATCGTAAAAAAAAATTTACCACGCACACACACACACACACACACACACACACACACACACATATATATATATATGTATGTATATATATATATATACATATATATGTAATTAGTTCCTTATATATTATATATTGATATAATAAAGTGGTATAAAAGTATATTCGCTAGATCTTTTGCAGATGAATGCAATTCCACAACCAATATATAACGAAGTTGTGTTTCTTTTTCAATAAACAGAAAAAAAGGGTTTTAATATGAATATCAATACACACACACAATAAATTATAGGAGTATAGATAACGGCGAGTCCCCACGATACATAGTTAGTGTAGTTTAAAAATATATCTACAGTCGAGGAGTCTATTTAAAAACTTCCTGTAAAAAATGTTGCTATATTTGCATCTGTGTATATAAAGACGTATGTGTGTATGTGTGTGTGTTTTCAACTCTCCTCAGCCCATATCACTGGACCGATCATGATCAAACCTGGCATGATGATAGTCCCCTACCTAGGGATAGTTCACACCATTTTTCAAGGTAACGGTCAACGGGCAAGATCATAGCCTATATATATATATATATATATATATATATATAGATAGATAGATATATAGATATATAGATATAGATATATATAGATATATATAGATATATATAGATAGATATATATAGATATATATAGAGAGATAGATAGATAGATAGATAGACAGCTAGATAGATAGATAGATAGATAGATAGATAGATAGATATAAATACCCGTTCACGTACACTTTTCACGATAAAGCTAGAACCCAGAATTAGATGGAATCGAGCAATTGCATCGACAACTGACAACGCCAGACCCAACGTGGGTTTCGATGTACTGCATCGTATCAGTGACCTGCTCCGACATAGTTTTCCATTGTCGATGCAATTGCTCGATTCTATCTAATTCTGGGTTCTAGCTTTATCGTGAAAAGTGGATGTAAACGAGTATTTATATATCTATCTATAATCTCCTCTTAATGTCTAATATATATATATATATATATATATATATATATATATATATGTATGAATAAAAAATCAATACGAAACATATATAAATGTTTATATCTTTTCTGTATTTATTTCCTGTGTGTTGACGTGAGGAATACAAAAAGTCTTTTGAAAAAAAAAAAAAATGTTTCCTTCAAAAGCACATATTTTCGACCGATCCTTCGATCTTCCTCAGTGTGAATGATAGAAAACATGAGTGAGCGGGCAGAGTAAGCAGCGAGAGGAGGGGCACGGTTGTAGTCATTTGGGTAAAGATCTATTTGAATATGACCCTTACAGGATTTTCGACTTGGAATGGTCAGTAACTTGTGTGGTATCCATTCAAAACTAAGTCTTTCATAAAACTTTGAATTGGACACCCACGCATCCCACGAACATACTCGTAAACGTGAACATACATGTGTATACACTCGCGCACTACCAAATATGCTTCTTCACGTACTCATACATACACACTTTTATGGACGTGTTCACATATACAGCTGGAGATTGATGAGCAGATGTAGATGATAAGCTAAGTGGGTGTGAAGTAGACTCTCTTTTCCAAGAACTTGGACTTATTGTGGGTCTAGGTTGTTTGGATTGTCTGCACGTACGCACCCACCTACTCACACACACACACACACACATGTTTATTTTTATAAAACGCTACTGTAGATTTCGTTAAATGATATATACAAACATATAATGTTGGAAAAAATAAATAAAATGAAGTGAAATAACAAAATAAACGAAGAATATTCTTTTGATCATTATTTACTTAATTTTTTCTATTCTTGTTATTAACATTTATTAAAGTGTTTGGATTATTCTTTTTTTTCTTCTCCCACACCCATGTATACTCCTGTATGCGCATATATACTCATACATACATACATACATACATACATACATACATAATGTGCTCGTTATAGGGTAAAAGCATTGTTTTTAAATTAGAAGCCATCACAAAAATTGGAATATATATATATATATATATATATTTATATATGTATGTATATATATATACATATATATATACATATATATATATATATATATATATATATATATATATATATATATATATATAGAGAGAGAGAGAGAGAGAGAGAGAGAGAGAGAGACGTCAGGTTTTTTCTCCCATTCTTTTACTCCTTCGCGGTACGGGTTCGAGCCTGCCTTCCTACTGCCATTTTTTTTTTTTTGCTCAACATACACCTCCAAACAGCCGGGCAACGCCGAGGTGAAATTATATTATATATATATATATATATATATATATATATATATATATATATATATATATATATATATATATATATATATATATAAAGTGTCTGTGTGTGTTTGTGTACATTTCCCTACGCAATAACTTGGTCAGTTTTCAGTCTACAGATTCGAAATTCGATATAGAGGGTACTAATATTTGGGAATATATTTGTAATCCGTTTTAGGCCAGTGATTGTGCTTTTAAGTGGTGAAAGTTCTACGATTTGGATTTTGGGAACTCTACCAAACTCCTCCGCCAATTTTGGTATAAACAATTGACATTTTAGATATAGGTCCTTGGACATGGATCTAACTTAATACCTTGATTTGAGCTCAAAATATAAATGTCAAGGGGTCATAATAGGGGTCCAAGTTAAAAAAATTGACCTATGCGGTCTCTACCGAATTACTAAGACAATTTCTGGTCTAGACATTTGAAATTTTACATAAAGTGTATTCAAAGGTATGGCAAGCTTTTTAATCGGTTTGGGTAAAAAAATTGAGCTACAAATATATAAATCTATGTATGTATGTTTGCATGTCTTCCTAATACTTTCTACAGATGCGACGAATTTTCACAAGATCAGTATCATTTTGAAGCTCGACCCTTCAGACGACAAATACCGAAAAATTGGCTAAAAACATTAATTTCTTCACTCAACTGGGCACTTTTCCACAGGGAGAGGTCGCTTTTTCACCGATATTTTCGAAAGTCATACTCTCCTATCCATTGTCTAGCCTTAATTTAAACCTACGTCACTTCCGGTTTGGCGGTGGTCGTAACGTTTTTTCCCGTTCTATTCCTCCTTCGCGGTACCGGTTCGAATCTGCCTTCCTGCTACTACCTTTTTTTTTTTTTTTTTGCTCAACATACACCTCCAAACACTCGGGCAACGCTGAGCTGAAATGCTAGTATATATATATATATATATATATATATATATATATATATATATATATAGAGAGAGAGAGAGAGAGAGAGAGAGAGAGAAAGAGAGAGAGAGAGAGATAGATAGATAGATAGATAGATAGATATTAGAGACCATATATATAAAGATGAAAAGATTTTCAGGGTTGACGTGTCTTGATACATTCCCTAGGAATGCATCAGATATATATATATATGTATATATATATATATATATATATATATATATATATATATGTGTGTGTGTGTGTGTGTGTGTGTGTCTCTGTGTGTGCGCGTGTTTGTGTGCAAAAATAGCATCGATTAATACTGATTACGTAGCAAAATTAAATTTTACAAAATATGTTAATATTGCTAAATATGTTAATATTGCTAAAAAATATAACATACGTTATATATATATATATATATTAATGACAAGTTTCAAGAAAAAATACACGATTAAACCCGGTTCCCCAACTTCCAACGTAGACCCCTACTACCATGTCTCCTTCTCCAACATCAGGGGTCTTCGTTCTAACCTTCCAGAGGTTGAAACCCAATTACAGGAGACTAAACCAGACCTTTTATTTTTAAGTGAAACTGGCATTGGACAGGCTATTTCCCTAGATGAGTTTGCAATTTCAGGATACTCTAACTTAACTTCTAAATCTGACCCCCAAGATCGCCATGGGCATGGAATATGTGCCTATATTAAAGATAGCTTTCCATGTGGGAGGGACATCTCCAGGGAAGATCCTAACTTACCCTATATGTGCTTCCGGGTTGCTTTAGCTCACACTACTGCATTTATATTTACTCTCTATCGCCCCCACAACAGTGGAGTTACTATCTTTCAAAGCATATCTGAGAAAATTGACCAAGTCCTTTCTACTTATCCTTCAGCTAACATTCACGTATGTGGAGACTTCAATGTTCACAACGTTGAATGGTTGACCCACTCAAACAAGACCGATGATGAGGGGAGGTTCTGTCATGATTTCTCCATTGCCTATGACCTCACTCAGATTGTTCAGGAACCTACCCGTGTGCCCGATAATGATGGCCAGTATGCGAGCCTACTAGACCTTTTTCTCACAACTTGCCCTGAACTATGTTCAGTTTCTGTTCTGTCGCCTCTTGGATCTTCCGACCACTCTGTTGTATCAATTAAGATAAAAATGAAATGTAATAAGTCCCCAGATGTACCTCTTCATCGTACAGTATATCGATACACTAAGGCTGACTGGGATAGCTTCCGTACATTTATATCTGATCTACCTCTGCATTCCATGTTTAAAAAGGATGTGTCCTCTATAGTATTAGACCTAACTGAATGGTTAATTGTAGGTATTGACCATTTCATACCCTCTAAAAAGTTTCAGAAAAAACCTAACAGCCAGCCATGGTTCTCTCCAGAATGTGCTGCTGCCATTGCGCACAGAAATCACTTTTTCCACTGCTTCAAACGTAATAGATGTATGGAAACTAAAGCCGTTTTCAGGACTGCCAGCAATCATTGTAAGAAAGTAATAAGGAACGCAAGAGAGTTGTATGCTCAATCTGTTAAGTCCAAAGTAGCTGAGCAGCGGCTTGGTTCCCACCAGTTTTGGCAAATAGCAAACAGAATCCTGAACAGAAGCGTGTGCTCCATCCCAACTATTATCAATGGACCTGAGGTAATCTCGTCAGCATCAGACAAAGCCAAACTCTTTGTCAAGAACTTTGCAGCAAATTCTACCCTTTGCGACCAAGACCGCCAACCCCCAATATTTCCTCCTGTATCAGAAAACACGCTATGTGATATACGTATATCTGTACGTGATGTTGCGAAGCTAATCAAAAACCTTGATTCGAGTAAAGCAACTGGCCCTGATGGTATTCCAATTATAGTACTCAAAAAACTTCAACCTGAATTAGCGCCCATACTTACAAAACTGTTTAAACGTTGTCTTAAGGAGAATAGTTTCCCATCTCCCTGGAAAACCTCATCAGTATGCCCTGTATTTAAGAATTCAGGTGATCGCTCATCCCCCTCTCAGTACAGGCCAATAAGTCTCCTGTGCGTCATGAGTAAGTTGCTAGAATCTGTGTTAAATACAGAAGTAATCAAACATCTCAACAAAAATAACCTTCTTAGTGACACTCAATATGGTTTCCGTTCTGCTAGATCTACAGCAGATGTCATTACAGTTATATCGCATAGGATTAGCAAATCTCTCGACGGTGGCAATCTTTCTAGAGCAATTGCTCTTGACATATCTAAAGCCTTTGATAGGGTATGGCATAAAGGTTTACTTCATAAGATCGCTAGCTATGGTATAGCTGGAAAAGTCTTCTCAATTATTAAATCATTTCTTTCTGATAGGTTCATAAGAGTAGTAGTTGAGGGGCAAAAATCAGAAGCTCACAGTATTAATGCCGGTGTCCCTCAGGGATCCATCCTGGGCCCAACTCTTTTCCTGATCTACATTAATGATCTTCCAAATCATATCCTTACATCATTTGTAGACATTTATGCTGACGACACTACCATTTATGGTACCACATCTAAGACAGTAAACGAGCAAGTTCTCTCCAATTCTCTCTCCTCTGATCTTGAGCACGTAGTACAATGGGGAAAGGAGTGGCTGGTTACTTTTAATGCATCTAAAACCAAGCTTCTCTCTTTACATCATCAACATTCTAATCCACATTTGTCATCAATTGAAATGAATGGCTCTCGTCTTCAGGAGGCCTCAAGTTTTGACAAGCTTCTGGGCTTGACCATTACTCCTGATCTTAAATGGAACACGTATATCAAATCTGTTGCCAAGGCCGCTGGAAAAATGGTGGGATCTTTCTATCGATCCAGTAGATATCTCACTGCTGATGCTATTCTCTACCTATATAAGAGCCAGGTACGTCCAAGGATGGAATACTGTTGCCACATCTGGGCAGGAGCTGCTAGAAAGGACTTGTCCTGCCTTGATAGAGTTCAAAATAGACTTCGTAGCCTCGTAGGAGATGTCCTTTTCTCCTCCTTGCAACCTCTATCTCACAGAAGAGATGTTGCGAGTTTGTCTCTGATGTATCGTTATTTTCATGGAAAGTGTTCAACTGAGCTTCAATCTTTGGTCCCCCCTCGCCAAACTTTCACAAGAAACACTCGTCTAGCTGTAAACACTATCAATAATTTCCCCCACTCTTTATCTGTGGCTAAACCTAAACGTAGATTCCATGAACAAAGCTTCTTTCTTAGAACTGCACGCCTGTGGAATTGTCTTCCGTTTTCCTGCTTTCCGGCTGACTACAATATGGTTGTGTTCAAGTCTAAAGTAAATAAGTTCTTGATGAGCCGTTCCATATAAGTTATTAAATTTACCAAATTTTCATTACTAATGATTACTATATTGACCAATTTCTACTGTACACTCTTTAACCCTTATCCTTGAGTGGCCTCTGGGCCTTGATAATGTGGTGATGCCTTTGTAAAAAAAAAAAAAAAAAAAAAAAAAAAATTATATATATGTATATACATATGTTATACGTTATATATATTTATATATATATATTATACGTTATATATATATGTTTATATATACTAACTTCTGTTCTTTAGTTCCTTTTAAATAACGTAGGACTTGTTTAGCTCTGTTTAAATCCTTCATTGTCGGTCGTGATAATTTTTGTGAGAGTTTTGTTACTGTATAGCATATGTCGGGCCTGGTTGCAGTCATTAAATATATAAGACTACCTATAATTTCGCGATATTGTGTGTCATTTATTATTTCAGATTCTGTGTGTATATTTTTATTAATATAATTTTCGACCGGTGTAGAGCGTTTCTTGCACTCTCCCATTCCAAATTTTAATAGTATTTTGTCGATGTATCTCGATTGAGTCAATTCTTTGAGTAAATTCTATCCCCAGAAACCAGGATATTTTGCCAAGATCGGTCATTTTGAATCTTTTACTTAATTTGTTCTTAACATCAATTAACATTATGTCACAATTTGATGCGATTAAAATATCATCGACCCACAAAACCAAAATCAGTAATTTATCGTCTTTGTGTTGGGTATCAGATTTGTTCTTTAAAAAGTAAACCATTATTAAACCTGAATGGTCATCTACGAAATTCAACACATTCCTATAATGTTCTCTGGCCATCGGTTCTACGGGACCGTTCAAGTCACAATGCACCATTGAGAGGATTTTTTTGGCCTTTTTGTCTGGTATCTTGTTTTGATAGTTTGTCATTTTCCCTTGCGTACAGACGTCGCAGTTGAAGGTTTTTGCTGTTTGTATTTTCATTCCATCAACTGCAGTCGGCAACTTTTTGATATCAGGAATATTGCAATGTCCAAGAATTTTATGTCATGTCTGTAGATCATGGCAGGCGGTTTTTGATGGGACTACGCTATTTAAATAATATAGTCTTCCATTTTCTTTAATGTCGAATACAGTTCCATTCGGGTATACCAGTTTTGATTTATTGGGGGTAAAGTTTATATTTGCACCTTGTTTTGTGGCAGCTTGTACAGTAAATATATTTTGTTTAAATTTTGGGATTAGAAGAGCGTTTTCTAGAATACAGAAACACAATTCACCTTTATTGTTCTTTAGCGAGATTTTCGCATTGCCTCTTTTCAATACGATATCATTGACTCGACTCCCGTCAGCTAGTTCTACAAAATGATTTTGTGGCTTAAAGTTGGGATCAAAATTGATAAAATCAGATTCCTTTGTAATCACATGTGCCGTGGCCCCACAATCGACAAGAAAATTATTATTGTTTGTTGAAGCATCAAATGTACACGAAAATAAAAATGTATGTTCGCTAACAGAGCTCTCTACATTTTAAATGTAGTCGCAATTTTGATTCCTGTATCTACATTGGAAACTCTTGTGATTAGGTCGTCCATAATTATAGCAAATAATTTTTGTACTTTTCTTAGGAAAAAACTTGCTTTTGGCAAAGTTGCGTTTTTTATTCCTGGCATGGGTATAATTCAATTTTGGTGTTTTTATGTGTGTATTTTTAAATTTCATGATATTTGTGGATTCGTTTTGCTTCTTTGATGATTTTTTCAGTTTCTTTGTAACTTCTGAGTGCTACCTTGAATTGGCTAAAAGTCATGGGTTTTTCTTTCTGGGTGATCACGGTGGTAAATAGCTTGAAATCACTCGGTAACCCCTTAAGGACCATGGAAATTAACAGACTGTCACTTATAACTTCACCAGACATTTTTAAAGGATTTGCAGTTGTCTCGGCTCTTATAATATAATCAGTAATAGTTTCGGCTTCCATTCGTTTTAGAGAGGTCAGTTCAGTGTATAAAGAAATAATTTTGGGTTTTCCTTTCGATAAATAATGCTCTCTCAATATGTTTAATGCTTTGCAGCCGTCGTCCAGGGCTTCTCTCATTACCAGTGATAGACTTCGGTCATCTAAACGCTGTATTAATTCCGCAAAGATAGTTGCGTTCTTTTCAATGAATTCGGGGTCGTTTCTATTTTCAGGTTGTGTTTGTAGTACTTTGTGTAGCTTTTGGATTAGTAGATATCCTAGAAATTTAACTTGCCACAATTCGAATTTTGATTCGGATCCATCGAAATAAAGACGCACACTGGGCCCATAACCTCTAGAAGTGTAAGCCATTTTGAGTTTCAGAACAGTTTCAGATGGTTCACTGTTACACACAAGTCCTGGGAGGTGACTTTTTGTAGTAGACGGTTCCACAGAACAAAATATTCTTACCGTGTCGAAACCCGGGAAAAGAACATGTGAAATTGCTCCAGAAAAGTTTTAATATTTATGAAGCAATTCTGGTTTCTGATTGGTTGGTAGCAGAACGTGAATTAATTTGATTCGTCAGTTCTTAGCAGCATCGTTTATAAATAGAATCGTCCGATTGTGTGGGAGCATACCCCATTATAAGTCCAAAATATTGCAACACACACACACACACATATATATATATATATATATATATATATAATTATATATATTTATATAAATATGTGTGTGTACCAGTTATCGTCAGATCATCAAAATTAAGCTACAATGTGCCTGACCAGTACCAGTTGTACCGCGATGAGACGTAGAAATTTCCAGGTTGGTATCCGGAGGCACATTTATTTCAATGGACGAGGCACACTCTCACTGTTAGTTAAGACATGTATCTAGGAGAAGGAACGCAATAATGTAAATAAAAAAATTTAAAAAACGAAGTCTACTGTCTGTTCTTCGTAGTGTTGCAGGCATTGCACCGACAACGATTCGCAATTGTACCAGAATGTGTGGTTTATTTTACACAAATCTTTGGTGTGGATTTCCGAGCAACTATGTGGTTATGGCAGAGCTCATGTGTCGAAATTGACGCGAGGATCCATCACACACACACACACACACACACACACACACACACACACATATATATATATATATATATATATATATATATATATATATATATATTTATATATGTATATAATTATCTTCTTAGGTTGAGCATATACAAAGTAAATACAAATTACCATTAGCTTATGAAGCGATGCTCTTTGTGTAAACAAATTGAGCTTCGATATTTGGACAATGTCAAAACATTGTTATTGCACTGTCCACATAGCAGCAGCGGTATAACGCAACGGTTAGAAGCTCCGACTATCGTTTGTCGTTTGGCTTGAGGTAGTTGCTTATCTAGCCGCACTGATGAGGTATAAAACAGCGAAACAGTGTTTTATATAGATGACTCTCTCTCTTAATATATATATATATATATATATATATATATATATATATATATATATATATATATATACTAGCAGGAAGACCGGTGTTGCCCGGTCGTACATTACGCATAAATATTATATTTTAATTCATACAAAGTGAAACATATGCGTGAGTGTTTTCTAATCAGTTCACTTATCGTAAGTAAAAATAAAAATATTACCCGAGCTGAGATCGAAACCAAAACCGAAAGACAATGTGTCAACTACGATAACTATCAGGTCAGCTTTAGATGTTCTTTTTTTTTTTTTTTTTTATTATATTTTCACCCCAAACAAGGCACATTGCCACTTTGGTGTAGGGGGCTACTATCAGGGGAAACATCTACTGGGGCACTATGTAGGGATTAGGGCAGCGAGATGTTGGTTCACGTTGCACTTGAACTTATGCATGTCAGTACAGTTGGGGAAGCAGTGACCTGGAATGGAATTCCAAAGTCTAGCAGTTCTGGGGAAGAAACTACTGGAGTAGAACGATCTTTTACATCTAGGGATCTCTACAGTGTGGGGGTGGGATTTTGCAGCTTGTCGGGTCTGTCGAGGGTGTTCACGTCGTGGGGGCACAAGTGCTTGCAGTTCTTCAGAGCATTCACCATTTTAATACTTTAAAAAGTGTTTTCAAAAGTACTTATTTTAAACATAAGTGATCTGTCATGAAAGCGATTCACGTATGCACATTCGTGAAGCAATTGACAAACAGATAAAGATCCGCTCACCCACTTACCTCCGCCCCACGTATCATTTTTTTTTATTGTCACCTCTTAGCAGCTTATATTCCGTGGGAAAATTGATTAAATATTTTTCACGTGTTTGAATACCCTATATATATAATTTCATGTCCGTAGATCACAAATCCGTTGAGTAAATAGGTTGAGAGTGTCCTGACACACGAACACATTGTCATATATATATATATATATATATATATATATATATATATATATATATATATATACATTTAAAATATTTTAATGTTTTCTAAATATTTTTACGTCTATAAGAGTAAGTAAAATATTTAAATATTAAAAGTATATTATTAATAATCACAAATAAAATCTCGATATTTAAAAATAATAAATTAATGATTAAAAATAATACATTCCAAATGGGGGGGCAACTAGATGTAAACAAAGGGCAGATAACTTCCCTCTTAAATATCAGTAAAGGAGCGAATGAAAAAATACTACAGAGTCGCTAATAAAAACATAAATAAATCAACAATCTTGTATATATATATCTATATATCTATCTATCTCTCTCTCTCTCTCTATATATATATATATATATATATATATAACTACTTAATTTACTCACATAAAATTAATATACGAAAGTATAAATTTATGCGTAAACTTTAAGTATTTACTTCAAAAGTGCTCAATGCGTAGGTAGAGCTAGTTAGTAAGTTATAAAATATATATGGCGATTAAGCTACATTGAATATTCCGCGTTTCATCCACTCTAGGACTCTTCAGGCTTATCTGGATCGATAAAACGCGGAATATTCAGCGTAGCTTAATCGCCATATATATTTTATAACTTACTATATATATATATATATATATATATATATATATATATATATATATATATATATATATATATATATATTCAGGCCAGTATTGGTGAATAGAAAGGAGTGTTTTTGCTTGATGAGCTTTTTTGTATTTTTTCAATTTTTCGAACTGTTGTTTTTATTCCTCGGTTAAATATGTGCAGGAAAGTTCCATAGTCGTCTGGTCCATCTGTTTTTCTATGTGTTGAAGAAAAAATCAGATTATGAACAAAATCTCATTAAGTGAGGAGACTCCGTGCTATTCAACAATACTTGTCTAAATATAAGCATGCTGCTTAAATACACAATATATATAATTTTCTCTAATCGTACCTGCTAGTATATATATATATATATATATATATTTATATATATATATATATATATATATATTTCTTCTGTAGATATAATGATAATTTGCGAACAGATTACTTATGTTTGTCTAAGTATGAAATATGGGAAATTGCTAAGGAAACTTGATCAAGTGATGAATGTGTCTCACCAGTGAGTAAAGATGGAAAGATTTTCAGGTTTGACGTGTCTTGCCACATTTCCGGGGAATACATCAGATAAAGATGAAGGTTAACTTACGCCGTGCTCGTGACTTTTGGCATCTCATTGGAAAATTTATTCGTGCAGATGACCAGGTGTTTATATTTAATAATTGACACACGAAGTCGTTTTTCAGATGATAGAGTCAGCAATGCCGCAGCTACGAGAGAAGAAATATATATAGAAAATAAAATAGCCTAAGATAAATATATATATATATATATATATAAATATAAAGAGAGAGAGAGAGAGAAAAAAAATAAAACAAGAAATAAAACTACTCCCACGTGAGAGTATCCTGTATATCTACAATACCAACATTCCCCCATGCATAGAGTATTGTTGCCACATCTGGGCTGGTTCATCTACCACTAGCCTAACACTCTTGGATAGGCTCCAAAAAAGGTGTCCAATCTAATAGGTCCAAATTCGTCAACTCGGCTCCAACGCCCGTCCCACCACAGAAACTTTGCGCCTTTTTAACAAATATTTTAATAGAAAATACTCCGATGAGTATAAAATGATTATATATTTAAATATTTTAATGGAATATACTCGAGTCAGTATTAAATGATCATATATTTTCATATTTTAATGGAATATACTCTGAGCAGTATTAAATATATATATATATATATATATTTAAGTATTTTTATGGAATATACTCTGGTCAGTATTAAATGATTATACATTTAAATATTTTAATAGAAAATACTCTGATCAGGAGTAAATGATTATGTATTTAAATATTTTAATGGAATATACTCTGGTCAGTATTAAACGAGTATATATTTAAATATTTTAATGGAATATGCTCTGACCAGTATTAAATGATTATATATTAAAATATATTTATGAAATATATTCTGATCAGTATTAAATGTTTATATATTTGAATATTTTAACGAAATAATCTCTGATCAGTATTAAATGATTATATATTACAATATTTTAATGAAATAAACTCTGATCTGTAGTAAATGATTATATATTAAAATATTTTAATGGAATATTCTCTGATCAGTATTAAATCAGTATATATTAAAATATTTTAATGGAATATGCTCTGATCAGTATTAAATGATTATACATTAAAATATTTTTATTAAATATACTCTGATAAGTATTGAATGATTTTATATTTAAATACTTTAATGGAATATACTCTTCTCAATATTAAATGATTATATATTTAAATATTTTAATGGAACATAATATGATCAGTATTAAATGAGTATATATTAAAATATTTTAATGGAACATAATATGATCAGTGTTAAAAAAGTATATATTTTAATATTTTCATGGAATATACTCTGATCACTATTTAATGAGTGTATATTTTCATATTTTAATGGAATATACTCTGATCAGTATTAAATAAGTATATATTCATATATTTTAATGGAATATACTCTGATCACTATTGAATGGGTACATATTTTAATATTTTAATGGGGTATACTCTGATGGACGATACTCTGTTTTCCAAAAGTGGTTATTTAAAAACTAAACGATTTGTCATGAAGACGATTCACATATGCACACTAGTGAAACAGTTGTCAAACAGATGCAGATCCGATGACCCCCACGCATATATTTTTTGAATTGTCGACCCCTTAGCAGCTAATTCTTAAAACTTGCAGCAGCTTGTTTAAAACTTGTGCCGCTTCGACGTTCAACTGACAACCCCGTTTAACAACAAAATCACACCCCTTCACTGTTTACGTTCCTGAATGCCAGAAAACTTTTAGCTCTAATAGTTTCTTTCGTCGAGCGGCTAGATTTTGGAATTAAATTCATGCTACTTAACAAAAGGGAGGTTAATATTTCCTGAAAACTGAAAGTGTTTTGCCAGTTCTGCAAAACTTGATTTTTCGATAATTGTCCTCAAAAACTTTTTTTCCATTAAATTCACTAAAGAATATAAAAGCACCTGGTTCTTTTCCGCTATTGTAGCAAAACTGAAAAGAAAAATTTGATGTATTCGTTTTAAAGTGAAACTAATAATGTCTACTGAGTTCTCATGTCGCAATAATAAGAATATCCAAAATACACAAAAAACGATAAGGTATTAAAATAAGTATTAATGAAAATAGCGAAAACTAAACAGAAACCGGATAGTCTGAATCGTAATAAAAGAGGCCCACCTGGACACGGTATTTCGACGTAAATATCCTGACAAACCCGAAAAGCAGCAAAATCCCACCCCTTTACAGTAAAGAGCTGTAGATGTAAGAAAGCCTGCTATTCTAATAGTTTCTTCTTCAGATCTGTTAGACATGGAACTCCCTTTCGTTTTCCTGCTTTCTCAACTGTATCGACATGCAGAAGTTCAAGTGTAATGTAAACGGACATCTCGCTGCTCAAATCCCTACATAGTATGCAATATCTTCTCGATAGTAGCCCCTACATTAAAGTGGTACTGTGTCTTATTTTGGGTGAAAATAGAAAAACTCTTATCATTTTTCGTAATTTTTTGATATTTTTATTACTGCGACATGCCAGTTCAGTAAATGCCATTAACTTCATTTGTAATTCAATATCTTATTTTGGAATTTCATTGCAATAACCAAGAAGCATCAAGCATCTTGATTTGCTGGGATGTTCTTCAAGGTTGTCCTATTATTCTCTCTTCGAGTTGCTTTCCTTTGCTCTCCTTAATATTCTTTCGATCTGTAACCCTCATCTCATTTACAACCAAATAATTCATTGCACGTAAAACTATGATTCTACTTAGACAAACTAGTATGGCCAGATTTCCGATCTTTTCAAGAGCTCCATTTTATTTCTGCTCTTCCACATCTAATTTCTTTATTTGTCTTCTGCTTAGTACGTCGACATTGCATCTCATTTAACTAACAATAAAATAAGTCATATATTAATCTAGCTAGAAAATATATGGCGGACTTCGATGCTCTTGAAGAACTCCAGTCTTCTTTGTCTTTCTGTTTATCTCTGTTTTTTTACTCACTGCCACTCTGTAACTCTCCTACTCTCTATCTCTATATCTGTGCCTAAATCAAAACGCGGATTCCATGAACAAAGCTACTTTCTTAGAACTGCACGCCTGTGGAACTCTGTTCCGTCTGCCTGCTTCCCTCCGGACTACAACTTGGATGTCTTCAAGTCCAATGTTAACAAATTCCTAATGAACCGCCCCCCCCCCTAATTAAACACTTAATCAAATCTCCACACTAACGCAATGTACTTGCAATAACCCTTATCCCTGAGTGGCTTCCGGGCCTTGATAAGTGGTGATCACTGTGTAAAAAAAAAATCTCTCTCTCTCTCTCTCTCTCTCTTTGTTTTTCAATCACATACGCTATTTCCCTCCTTAAAAGTACATCAATTGCACAAACAAAAAATTCATAGTACATGGAACCATAATTCTACGCTGAAATTATAATATGGTGGAGTTGCTCTTCAAATGCTACAGTTACGTTTTCTTTTGTCTCTCTCTCTCTCTCTCTCTCTCTCTCTCTTTCTCTCTCTCCATCTCTCCCTCTAACAATCTATCTTCGACTAACTCTCTTTTCTTTCTACATCTTTCTCTCCCCCCCCCCGCTCTCTCCATTTTATTCTCTTTTACGTTTTTTCAGCACGTAGAATTGTGTTGTGAGACGCGTCTCACTAAAAAGAGAAAATATAATATGGAGTAGTTCGGTGCTCTTAAAGCGCTCCAGTTCCTTTAATTACACACACACACACACACACACACACACACACAAACACACACACACACACACACACGCACATACACATATACATATATATGTGTGTGTGTGTGTATGTATTTGTATATATATATATGTTTGCTCACCTTTCGCCCATATATATATATATATATATATATATATATAGCAAGTTATAACATATATATGGCGATTAAGCTACACTGAATATTCCGCGTTTCATCCACTCTAGGATTCTTCACACTTATGTGTTGAAGTAAATACTTAAAGTTTACGAATAAATTTATACTTTCGTATATTAATTAATGTGAGTAAATGAAGTAGTTATATATATATATATATATATATATATGTATATATATATATGTATATATATATGTATATATATATATATATATATATATATATATATATATATATATATATATATATATATAATAGAAGGAAAATCTCGTGTAAAACCCTGCGGTCTGCTGTATACACTGTTTTGTGCAAGTCATCTGCACAGAAAAAAGTTAGCAGTAATACCAAAAAAGTGTGGTTGGTTCTACACAAAGCCTTCACTACTATAAACAAATACTCTGTGTGAATTTCCGAGCAACTTAGTTGTGGCGGAAGCTCACACGTCGAAAATCGACGAAGGAGAGTCAATCATATATATATATATATATATATATATATATATATATATATATATATATATATAGTAATGTGATTGATAATTTAAAATTAAAATTAAAAATTAAAAATCTGTTTCATAAGAATGAACACAAAAAAGTCAATCATTTGTACGATCGTTTCGGAAATTGAACATACGAATGAAAAGTAAATTCATTTACACGTTTCCACCTCTCGGAAACATTTCAAATGAACTACGAAAATGCTCTTTTTACATCTTCAATACATCTCGAATATATTTATTTTAAATAACTGCTGAAGAGGACGCTTCACAGAACGTCTGAAACGCGTTAAAAACGATTTCAATGATTTAAAAGCATTATTACAATGATCTAAACATTATTTTCAATGAAAAACCAAGACAGGGAATAATAAAATAATGTTAAAAAAATACATATTGTTGGTGACCCCCCCCTTATTTAAATATGTATATATATATATCTTTCTCTCGTTGGATTTTCTTAACCCATTTTATATAAATATGTATATTATATATATATATATATATATATATATAAAGTGAACGTGCCTGTGTATCTGTGTGCCAGTGTGTATGTTTGTGTGTCTGTCTCTGTGTGTGTGTACATTTCCTTACAGAATAACTCTGTCAATTTTTAGTCTACAGACTCAAAATTTGATATCCAGGGTACCGATATTTAGAAAATTCTATGTGATCTGTTTTCGGCTAGAAATTTGGCTGGTAAAGTGGTCAAAGTTCCACGATTTCACCTTTGTGAACTCTATCAAACTCCTCCGCCAATTTTTTGTCTAAACACTTGAGATTTTAGATATGGGTTCTTTGTACAGGGATCTAACTTAATAACTGGATTTGAGTCCAAACCAAAGAATGTTAAGGGATCATAATAGGGGTCAAAGTTTTTAAAAAATTGAGCGTTTTTTTTTTTTTAATTTTTACTCAATATACACCTCCAAACACCCGGGCAACGCCGGGCACCCATGCTTGTATATATATATATATATATATATATATATATATATATATATATATATATATCGCCTTCTTTCTATATCAATCTCTTTTCCGTCGTAGGTTTATCCGCGAGTCTAATCTCATCGACGAGAGAAAATATACCCTGGCGCAGCACGGTACTCTTAAAGAGATTCATTCTTTTGTTTCCCCTTATCTTTCTTTCGCACGTATTCTCTATTTCGTCGTGTACGTCGATTCGTGAGGCTCATCTCACTAACAACCCGATCGACACATTCATTATTCCAGATAAGTGCTCGAATATTTATTACAAGCAATTCTAATGAAGATCCTGACACTCTTCCCGCCATGAGGGGCCCACGTAATGAATACCTTTCTGTCATAACTGCGTCCCTATCCGAAATTTAATGAGCATCCTCCATGGTTAGCCTCTTCCGTCGGGTTGTAACCAAGCGAATATTAAATGGAGATGCCAAGACGTATCGATGGCAGATTTACTGGGACGAACGAAGGTTGCAAGAAAGTAATTATTGGTAATCGTACACTCGAAACAGATACGACCGCATAACTAAATCAATATGCATGTATATAAGTATATATCGATACATTTAAATTCATAGACATAATATGGCCGAACGTAAATGCTTTATCGATTTACATGTTCAATGATATATATATATATATATATATATATATATATCATTGAACATGTATATATATATATATATATATATATATATATATATATATATATATATATATATATATATATATAGACACACTGGCACACAGATACACAGGCACGTTCACTTTATATATATATACATATATATATATATATATATAAAATAAGTGTAATACTTATATATATTATATATATAAGTGAACGTGTCTGAGCGTTTGTGTGCTTGTGTACATTTTCCACCGCGATAACTCTCTAAATGCTCGGTCCCCAGACGCAAAATTTGATATACAGGCTACACTGAGATACGGGAAAATCTTTTTAATCCGTTTTCGGCCAGAAATTTGGCTGTTAACGGGGTCAAAGTTCAACGATTAGACCTTTGAGAACTCTACCAAACTCCTCCGCCAATTTTGGGTATAAACCTTTGAAATTTAAATATAGGTTACTTGGACATGCATCTAACTTAATAAGTTGATGTGATCCCAAAATAAAAAATGTTAAGGGGTCATAATATGAGCCAAATTTAAAAACAAATTGATCTCTGTGGTCTCTACCAAATTACTCAGATAATTTCTGGTCTAAATATTTGAAATTTTACATAAAGGTTATTCAGAGATAGGGCAAGCTTTTTAATCGGTTTGGGTAAAAAAATGTTAGTTACTAATATATAAATGTATGCATGTATGTATGTATGTATGTATTTTTGCATGTCTGCCTAAAACTTTCGACAGTGGCGACGGATTTTACCAAGATTAGTATCGTTTTGAAGTCGACCTTTCAGACGACAAATACCGAAAAATTGGCTAAAACATTAATATCCTTACATTCAGCTGCTCTTTTCTACAGGAGGTGGGGTCGCTTTTTCGCAAGTCACCTTTTTAAAAGTCACCCTCTCCTTTCGATTGTTTAGCCTTAATTTAAACTTAAGTCACTTCCGGTTTGGCGGTGGTCGTAAGAGCAAAGACGTCAGGTTTTTCCCCCGTTCTTTTCCTCCTTCGCGGTACGGGTTGGAGCCTGCCTTCCTACTACCACTTTTTTTTTGCTCAATATACACGTCCAAACACCCGGGCAACGCCGGGCGTAAATGTTAGAATATATATATATATATATATATATATATATATATATATATATATTAAAAAGTTTGACTAATTGTCCAGGTAACCAACGTCCGAAATTTCAAGTGTTTAGACCCAAAATTGGCGGAGGAGTTTGGCTGCAAATGTCAACTTTTTCAATTTTGTTTTTTTTGACAGCCAAATATCCGCCCAAACACTGATTAAGAAGCTTGCGCCATGTCTGAAAACCCTTTATTTAAAATTTAGAAAATTGGCTGAATAGTTGGCTAGAGACCACGAAGGTTAAACCTTTTGAACTTTGATTTCATTGCCCACGAAATTTTCAGCCGAAAACCTATTGAAAAGCTTGCCCTAATTTTAAATACATTTCATGTAAACTTTCAAATGTTTGGACAAAAAATTGACTGAGTAATTTGGTAGAGACCGCAGAGGTCAAACTTTTGTTAACTTTGACCCCAGTTTTACCCCCTAAATATTTATTTTTGGGGGCTCAAATCAAGTTAAAATCTTTGGTCCATAAGTAAATAACCTACTTCTAAAGTTTCAACTGTTTAGACCCCAAATTGGCGGAGATGTTTAATAGAGATTTCAATCGTCAAATCGTTGAACTTTGACTCCTTGATAGCTAAATGTCTGGGCGAAAACCGATCAAAAAGATTTTCCCAACTCTCAATACCCGTTTATGTCAAATCTCGAATCTGTAGAGAAAAAAGTGGCAGAGTAGTTTGGTAGGGAAATGTACACACACAGACACAGGGAGACAATTTCACTAATATATATATATATATATATATATATATATATATATATATATATATATATATATATATATAAATTCAGGTTTGAGATGTTCAAAAGTAGAGACTAATGACTACAACAATGTTGGTAGATAGTGCCCGATAAGAAGAGCAAAACAGTTACATTTGGTCGCTACAAACAGCCATCTGTTTCAGTCACTGAGACATCGTCAGGCGACCCGGAACCATTCGACGCCATCGAAAAAAAGAGAATACTATATATATACTTATATATATATATATATATATATATATATATATATATATATATATATATATATATATATATATATATATATATAATTATCTCCACAGCCAGACAACATCGCAGTTCACAAGAACTATGAAAGTTGTTAGTTTTCATGGTTTTTGTGAGCTGCGATGTTGTCTGGCTGTGGAAATAGTAATATACTCTCTCACACATTCTGAAATACTTATTTACTAGTAAGGATAGGCTTGTTGTAATGACATCCTTTGCGAGTATAAATCCTACTAGTGAGAAATTGGCTTGGGTTAAGGCTGATTGCAAGGATCACGTCCCTTTTTCGAGACGAAAATAGGTTCATTCCACTGTCGGATTTCGTTGCGGTTTACTTAATCTATGATGTTTCATTAGACTTTCTTGTGTACGGCGCGTTTGCTCAATTAGTAGATTGCTTGCCTCGCTTAGGTTCTGAATCCTGAGTTCGGATGTGCCTACTAAGGGCGAAACTCGAGTCTTGGACTTTCTGGTGTGTTAACTTTCATGGGTTTTGTGAGCTGCCATATTGGCTGGCTATAGATAATAATTATATATTCTCACACACATTCGAATATATATATATATATGTATATATAAAGTAATAGCGTTCGTGTGTGTGTTTGTCTGTGTGTAAAACTCCCTATGATCAAAGAAATATAAAGTGTCTATAGTGGGTGTATACTTTTCCTGGTCAAGAAATATTAATACCCATTGTAGGATACTTCTGTCAAAGGAGACGTTTATTTTTATGTGTAAATTCTATATATAGCATTCTTCACATCACATATGTATCGACTGAGTCATGGTTATTAGTATATCACATTAAATTAAATCATTTTAAATAATTAGCTCGATTATATTACGTATTCACATAATAGCCTCGTTAATACTGTACTATTTAAACATATAATTTAAGATATAATTATTTAGTGTATTTTCATTTCAATTTATATTTTACTTATTATTATCATAAATCTGAAACCTTTTAATTTTCAAACAAGAAAACCAAAAGGAATAACTGTGATAGTTTAATTCTTTGAGCACATTATTAAATATTTTCTATAATAGATTTGTTTTCATTTCGAAATATTTTTCTAAGTTGAATTATTATTTTTATTTTTAATTCAGAGGTAATTTTTTTTCACTTATTCTTAATTTTTAATCAACCTTTTGGTACTCATGCAGAGAGTTAACTCAAAGTCTAACCAGTTTCTCCGGAACATGACGCCAACAGCCGGAGTAAACCGAGCGTTGCTGGGGAAATTAAACCGAGCGTCGCCGATGAAAGCATAACAAGAAAAGAATTTCTAACTTAAATTTGAAATTTTATTAACTTTAAAGAAAAATGTTATAATTATATATATATATATATTTTTTTGCTATATATATATTTGGTACTCAGGAAGAGAGTGACTCGTGCTGAAAAAATAACGTTATTATTTAAAAAGCCATTCTTAACATGGGGAGGGGAGGGTGTTTTGTACCTATTCTGTACTTTAACCTTACAATTGAATAAAAAAAATATATAAAACTTTAATTAAATTTGGACATACAATTTAAAAAATAGCGCGGATCACTCTCAGCATTAGCACGATATATTTTTTAGATAAATAATGTTAAAGATTTTTTGGTCAATGTCAAGTTTCTTTCCAACTCCTCAAAAAACTTTAAAATTACGACTTTTATAGGTTTTCGGTGGCTTTTTTTTACAAGGTGGTCACTACTTATCAAGGCCCGCAAGCCACTCGAGGATAAGGGTTATTGTGTGTAGAGTACGTTAATGTTGAGATTTGATAAAGTGTCTACTTAAGGTGGCAGTTCATCAGGAATTTGTTTATGTTGGACTTGAAGACATCCAAATTGTAGTCAGGTGGGAAACAAGCAGACGGAACAGAGTTCCACAGGCGTGCACTTCTAAGAAAGAAGCTTTGTTCATGGAATCTACGTTTTGGTTTTGGCACAGATAAAGAGTGGGAAAAATTTTTGACAATGGTTTCAGCTAGACGGGTGTTTTTCGTGAACGATTGGCGAGGGAAGACCAGGGATATGAGCTCAGGCAAGCACCTGCCATGGAAGTAACGATAAAACAAAGGCTCGCAACGTCTCTTCTGTGGTGCTTAAAACGAATATCACATTTAAATTTGGGGTATCATATGAAGAAATTACTTGTTCAAAAAGTGGGGGAATCACTGTCCTATAAACATTTGACGTAAAATGAGCACCCAATTTCTGGCCACCTAATAATTTATTCATATCATAAAACAAATTTAACTGTGATGTTCGTTTTTAGCACCCCCCGAAAACTTAAGCTTACATGTGCATTTTTTTCTTTGGAGGTGGGTTTTCAATTATAGAACTTTATAGATTTTAACAGGTGCTTCTGCAGTTGAATTAACCGTTTTTCTGTAAGTAACGTATCAACATTAACCATTAAACCATTAAAGCAGAATCGTTTAATATGTCACAAAATATTTAACTGCTGAAGCAACTGTTAACAACTATACATGTTGTATAATGAACAAAAAAGTATGTTTTTATAAACTTACTGACAGCATGATTAGCGTCCTAAATCATGAGATGAAAAAATGAACGAATCTTAGTAAAACAAAAAAAAACAGCGCCGGATTTTAGAGATGCTGAAAACGAATATAAGTTAAATTTGTTTTGATATGAAGAAATTACTATGTGGCCAGAAGGTGGGTGCTCATTTTACGTCAAATTTATATAAGAAAGTGATCTCCCACTTTTTGAAAATAAGTTTCTTCATATCATGAAAACTACTAATCTGCCCCAAATTTAAATGTGATATTCGTTTTCAGCACCACCGAAAACCTTTAAAAATGTGTTTTTGGGGGGAGTTGGAAAGAAACTTGACATTGACCGATTTTTTTTTTGTTCGAGAAAAGGTTCAAATGTTAATCAGATAAAAACTTTGTTTTTTGTAAGTTTTTTTTTTTAAGAAAAATTGAAAAAATTATTTTTATTTTTGGGGGTGTTATTTTCATTTTCCAATTTTTATTTTATTTTATTTTTTTTCATTTCTCAAGGAAAAACCTCAAAAGTAGAAAAATTGAAACAAAAGTGGATGGGATAGATTTTTTTTCTTTTTTTTCATATTAAAAATTATATTGTTGTTGTTTCCTCAGATCGTTGTTTTATGATGGTGTGTGTGTGCGTAAATCGTATTTCGCATTCGCGCTGGAGGTCTTTCTGTGTTGCTCGCTCAAACACCGACAATGCGAATTGTAGGCCTAGACTTGGCAAAATAAAAAAGTGACCAGTCTGGATGATGTAAAAGTTCGGCATGTGGTAGCCTGACACCTCTAGGCATAGCCATCGCTTACCTTTCCTTGTCCACATCATGCAAAAGTTTTCGTCTGTGCCAGTAATTTTTTTCCTTGACAAAAGTCGAGGACTCCAGTTGGTGTTTCCAGCTGTTCACTCAAGTTCACTCACTTGGACTTGCCGTGCCGATAAAATTATTTCCATTGTCCCTCTGCCAGATCTTAAGCCCCTTTGTGACTATGGAATAGCGTTAGGACAAACATTTTCCAGTAGGCTCTTGAATAGAAGTCATGCGAGAATTTTTCCAGCAGCTTCCAACACCGTCATCCTATGGTGGTGGTTACAAACATTTTCTATTCCCTTTCCACTGGCAGATAATATATTATATAGTTAATAAAAGGACTGGTGCAACTTCTTCATGATAGAACCAGAACGAAAGAAACAAGACTCACCGCCACCATATATATATATATATATATATATATATATATATATATATATATATATATATATAACTACTTCATTTACTCACATAAACCTAATATACGAAAGTATTGATTTAGGCGTAAACTTTAAGTATTTACTTCAAAAGTGCTCAATACGTAAGTAGAGCTAGTTAGTAATTTATAAAATATATATGGCGATTAAGCTACACTGAATATTCTGCGTTTCATCCACTATAGGATTCGTCAGGCTTATGCGCGAATTCTGTGGTTGCTTCTTGTTTTTATATATGTTGAGGATTTCTAGTTAGCCAATAAGCTTTCTAGTATCCAACCCGCCCTTTCCTATCAGCCAATGGGCATGCATTTTATCGAACAAAGGATCTGTTTTAGAACTAGGTTAGTGGTTTAAGGTAGACGTTTTCCTTCCTTTTTTATATATATATAAATATACCTATGTGTACACACACATGCACATATATATACATATATATATATATATATATACATATATGTGTGATCGTTTATGTATATTCATGTTTATTTAATTTATTTATTTGTTTGTTTTCTATTGTTATTGTTAGTTTTAAAGCTATTTTGTATCGCTATCCTAGAGTAAGTTTTATTTTGTGAACACAGTTGTTTGCTATTTCTCGTCTACAGTTTAATAGATTTTGAGGTTCATTAAAGTACAGTCTTGCCCAGTCCAAAATAAATGCCTAACAAAAAGCGTAGTTTATCAAGCACCAATATTTGCGAAAGAAAACCCGAATAACAAGAAATATTACATAGACATGACTTCCTTAGATTTCAAAACCCGATACTATGACCACAAAAGTACATTCAAAAATAAAAAAAAAACGTATAAAAACAACACTAGCGAATAAATACTGGGAACTCAAAGAAAGCGGACATTCGCCGGTAGTCGAATGGAAAATAATGAGACAAGCTACCACGTGCAGATATTTAGACGACCCATGTAAATTATGCCTCCATGAAAAATTTGCTATCCTGTACTTTAAAGCATCTCAAAATCTATTAAACTGTAGACGAGAAATAGCAAACAACTGTGTTCACAAAATAAAACTTACTCTAGGATAGCGATACAAAATAGCTTTAAAACTAACAATAACAATAGAAAACAAACAAATAAATAAATTAAATAAACATGAATATACATAAACGATCACACATATATGTATATATATGTATATATATGTGCATGTTGTGTATACATAGGTATATTTATATATATATATAAAAAAAGAAAAAAGGAAGGAAAACGTCTACCTTAAACCACTAACCTAGTTCTAAAACAGATTTTTTTGTTCGATAAAATGCATGCCCATTGGCTGATAGGAAAGGGCGCGGTGGATACTAGAAAGCTGATTGGCTAACTAGAAATCCTCAACATATATAAAAACAAGAAGCAACCACAGAATTCGCGCATAAGCCTGACGAATCCTATAGTGGATGAAACGCAGAATATTCAGTGTAGCTTAATCGCCATATATATTTTATATATATATATATATATATATATATATATATATATATTAGAAGCTCGTGACACATGCTTTAGCACTGACTCATTCATTATTCTGAGTTATGCTCATTCGTCTTGTCAGTTGAAGATCTTGAAGACTATTCACGTTCGGTTGACGAAGCCTTCTCTCTGCAAACAGAGGGGATGTTTCTTAGGTTTGAACGTGATCAGTCGTGATATCATACGTATCGGTATTTAAGACATATAGTGTATCCCCGTTTTTTTCTGATATACTATAGTGCTATTCTTTAAACGTATCGTCTCCTATTTCATTCTATTTTATTAATTAAAAAAGAAAACCCTCGATCCAGCTTATGAAAAGTTAGGGCGAAACCGGCTAGCTGACCCTCTCTGTTAATTTTTATTTATTTATTTATTTTCATTTGCAACTTTTAATAATGAACATCAAAACGGGTTTCCCGTCATGATTGGAATAATGAAACTTTGTACCCCGCCACACTGCCTTGTGGGATAAGGTTTTTGAGCCAAATGCTTAGGATGGGGTAACCCTGACAAAAGCCTTCATAGGAGCTTAGGCCCTGCTGACAAAAGGCGCTTAATACTAATAATTTAAATGAGTTTTATGGCTTCCTATGCCATGTATTTGGTCTCCTACCTCTTCAATGTCTCCTCAGATGCCGAAAAATGGTTTTCTTGCTATTAAGGTTCCAGAAAATATTTTAAAAAGATCGCAAGAGCACTTTACTGATGTGTTTCACAATCCGCCAGCAGTGGATGTTGATGCAATTGATAGCCTACCGAAATGTGAGGTCGTATTCAAAATGGACCATTTGCCTAGTATGGATGGGAGCAATTGGCTATCGCACAAGTAAGCGATGCCAGGACACCTCTTCCGGATGATCTGCCGATGGAAGTTCTTAAGGTTGGAGGTGTGAATAATGCTAATGCTATCAATGGTTTTGTTGAGGAGATCTGGGCAGGTGCTCCTGTTTCACGGGATTGGATTGATGGTGTCTTGGTGACCCTGTTTAAAGGAAAGGGAATAGAAAATGTTTGTAACCACCACCATAGGATGACTGTTGGAAGCTGCTGCAAAAGTTCTCGCACGACTTCTATTAAAGAGGCTACTGGGAAACAAAAAGGCTTAAGATCTGGCAGAGGGACAATGGAAATAATTTTATCGGCCCGGCAAGTCCAAGAGAAACGCATTGAGCAGCAGATGCCGCTGTATCAGATGGTAATGGATTTGACCAAAGCATTTGACACCGCTCTCTGGTTGATCTTAGAGAAAGTAGGATGCCCTCCAAACTTTGATAGAATATTTAAGGAACTGTACAGGGACAGTAAAGCTCGAATCTCCTTTAAGAAAAAATTGTCTGAGGAAATTCCAGTTTACAATGGTCTCAAACAAGACGATATTCCCGCCCCTACTGTTTTCGCTATATAGTTTGCTGCTCTACTTATGCGTATTAGGATAAAAGAGTAACGTTAATAATTTTGAACAATAATTCGCATTTTTAATCTTAGAAAGTTTAATGCCTAAACCAAGTTGCAACATGTCTTAGTTGAGGAGCTACTG
>NC_136508.1:21995402-22100402 GCF_053919585.1 Euprymna scolopes
TCTTTTTTTTATTACGACTCATGCTAACAAAATGAAATGCGTGACAAGATAAAGATATAAAAAGCTACTTATGCAGATAAATTACGAGGCTGAAAAACTTTAAAGCACGTTGTTGTTTTTTTCTGACAAATAACGTAAATAGCTGGGATATGTCGAAACACATTAACCAATTAGACAAGAAAAAAAAAGCAAAACATGTTTTCTTTATTTGCGGACTACTATCCTCATCTTTATAGTTGTGGTTTAATGATTTTTCGGCCAGCTATTCCTCTGGCCTTCTTCAGGTTATTTACTGTAACGGGATAGGAATGTTGAATCTTCAACTGTATTTTCAGTAATTACTGTCTTCCATAGTTGTTGTCGTCTCAACACGTTTTGGCCAACTAATCCTCTGGTCAGCTTTGGGTAGAATTGAAACCTGAATTTAAAGATGCAGCTTTCCTATTCCGTCACGGTTAACAACCTGATGAAGGCCAGAGAAATAGTTGGCCGAAACGTCGTTAAACAACAACTATAAATATGATGACGATAATAGACCGCAAATAAATAAATAAATATATATATATATATATATATATATATATATATATATATATAAAATACTCATCTCTACATAATTCCAATCATTGAATAATACATAACATAATGTTTGAATGCAATTTTTATGGATAAAGTTACTAAGCTCTTAAGAAAATGAATTAAAAAAAAAAAACACTCAGTCGCCATCTTATGCGACCACCGATATAAAATGTTTACTATCTGCGGAATTTTCAGTCTGGATCGAAATAAAAACGTCCCTTCACAGAGCGCAGTCCATGTCCTGCATTTTTTACTTTGACACTTTCATGAATAGTTTTATTTTCTCTTGTTTTGCTTTTGTTTTTTTTTGTGTTTTTTTTTTGGGGGGGTTATGCATTAACATCTTCACAAGGGTATAATGTATTAAAAAGTGTATCTATTGACTGTTCATTGTTAGAGTTAAAAGCCGCTCACCTCCCCACCGAAGCAGGGCTATGCGTTCATGTACATCTGTCGTGTTTTCCAAACTAGATTTGTACGAAGTTTCTTTTGGGATCACTCTTCTAGCCAAGATCACAGTTTAGCATCTATTTTGATGCTGAACTTCATGTTTTCTGTCCTCGGTCAGTGCAGGAACGATCCTTCATGACTCGGACAATTTTTATTTTTGTTCCTAGCCAGAGTGCCCCTTTTAGGGGAGCTGGATTTTCCCCATATTAAAAACTTGTGTCTAACACTGCCTTCGTGGAGAGACAAGTACATAGACATTCTATCAGTACCCCGACCGCAAGGCATAAAAAATTCAATGACATTTCAGAACAAAGAAAATCAGGTAAAATGTAGGTTGGAGCGTGAACTCTGATATGGAGAAGGACCTATTCTTTTTTTTTTTAATCTTCAACCTTCAGAAAAGCGTAATATATTACTGAATTTTATCGACTATCTTATCGGTAGTCAGAATAACACACATTATCTATAATATATCTATATACTAGTAGTTCAGCACGGCTTTGCTCGGGCCCTATGTACTGGTCATACCTTTACGTGCACATATATATATAATTAAAAAGTTTGACTCATGTCCAGGTAATCTACATCTAAAATTCCAAGTGTTATTACCCCAAATATGCGGGAGAGTTTAGTAGAGACTGCAAAGGTCACATCTTTTGAACTTTGATACCTTGACAGCCAAATTTTCTGTCGAAAACCGATTAAAAAGCTTGCCCTATATCTGAAGGCACTTTTGGTAAAATTTCAAATGTTTAGACCAATAATTGGCTCAATAATTTTGTAGACACCGCAGAGGTCAATTTTTTTTTTAACTTTGACCCCAATTTTGACCCTTAAACTTTCGTTTTGGGGCTCAAATCAAATTAAAAATTTAGATCCATGTCCAAGTTATCTACATCTAAAATTTCAAGTGTTTAGACCCAAAATTGGCGGAGGAGTTTGGTAGAGTTTACAAAGGTCAAATTGTTGAACTTTGACCCCTTGAAAGCATAATCTCTGGTCGTAAACGATTAAAAAGATTTTCACCTTAGTCCAAATCGCGAGTCTGTAGGTTGAAAATTGACCGATTAGTTTTTTTTTTTGGGGGGGGGGGGAAATGTACACACACAGATAGACAATTTCACTTTTATAGATATACTAGCTGTTCCGCCAAGCTTTGCTCGGACCCTACGTAACGTTCATAACTTTATGTGCATATGTATATACTCAAAACAGTGAATATGTACGGTAATGCTATTCTCTATAGGCTTTCTTAACTACTAGAAAGAAAAGTTAGTAGAGGCCGCAGACGACAAATTCTATTTAACATTGACCCTAATTTTGACCCCCTTAACAGTTATTGTTTTCGGCTCAAATCAAAATAAAATGTTTGACCCATGTCCAAGTAACGTACATCTAAAATTTCAAGTATTTAGACCCAATATTGGCAGAGGAGTTTGGTAGAGTTTTCTAAGGTCAGCTCTGTAAACTTTTACATCTTGCCAGCCAAATTTTCGCCAAAAACTGATTAAGAAGCTCGCTGAAAGTCTGATTACCCTTTATGTAAAATTTCAAATATTTAGACCCCAAATTGGCTAATAGTTTGCTAGAAACCGCAAAGGTCAAATCTTTGAAATTTTTACCCCTTAGAAGCCAAATTTTCAGCAAAAACAACGATTCAAACACTTGCCCTATGTTTGAATACCTTTTATGTAAAATTTCGACTGCTTAGACCAAAGATTGGCTGACTTATTTGTTAGAGAACGTAGAGATCAAATGTTTTTAACTTGACCCCAATTTTTACCGCTTAACATTTAGGGTTTGGGCTCAAATCAACTAATTAAGTTAGATCCATGTCCAAGGAACCTATTTATAAAATTTCAAGTGTTTAGACCCAAAATTGTCTAAGGAGTTTGGTAGAGTTCTCACAGGTCAAATCGTTGAACTTTGACCCCTTAACAGAAACATTTCTGGCCAAAACCCGATTGAAAAGATTTTCCGCAATCCCAATATCGCGTATGTACAATTTCGAGTCTTTAGACCAAAAATTAACAGTTATTTGATAGGGAAATGTACAGAGAGAGAGAGAGAGACACACACACACACACAGAGATATTTTCACTTTTATAGATATGCTAGCATGGGTACCCGGCGTTGCCCGGGTGTTTGGAGGTGCGTGTTGAGCAAAATAAAGTGGTAGTAATACCGCGAAGAAAGAAAAGAACGGGAAAAACGTGACATCTTTGCTGTTACGATCACCGCCAAACCGGAAGTGACATAGTTTAAATTAAGGCTAGACAATCGAAAAGAGGGGATGACTGTCGAAAATATCATCGTAGAAAAGTGCCTAATTAAAGGCGAAGAAATTAATGTTTTTAGCCAATTTTTCGGTATTTGTCGTCTGAAGGATCGAGTTTCAAAACGATACTAATCTTGTGAAAATCTATCGACTCTGTTTTAGGCATACAGGCAAGCATGCATAATTTATATATTAGTAGCTCTAATTTTCGACCCAAACCGATTAAAAACCTTGCCTTATCTCTGAAACCCCTGTATGTCAAATTTCAAATGTTTGGACCAGAAATTGTCTGAGTAATTTGGTAGAGACCGCAGAGGTCAAATTTTTTAAAACTTTTACCCCAATTATGATCCATTAACATTTATTGTCTTGGGTTCAAATCAGGTAATTAAGTCAGATACATGTCCAAGGAACCCATATCTAAAATTTCAAGTGTTTAGACCCAAAATAGGCGGAGGAGTTTGATATAGTTCTCAAAGGTCAAATCGTTGAACTTTGACTCCTTAATTGCCAAATTACTGGCCGAAAATGGATTACAAAGATTTTTCCAAATCTCAATACTCTGTATATCAAATATCGAGTCTGTAGACTGAAAATTCACAGAGTTATTGTGTAGGGAAATGTACACAGACAGACAGATACACATACGCTTTCACTTATATATATATATATATATATATATATATATATATATATATATATATATATATATATATACAGATAGATTAATGCGATAGTGTGTGTGATATTTTCTGTGTCTCGCTTACATCCGGGTCGCTTAATTTTTATGTACTTCCATTTCTTGTAATAAATAATTTTACTAAGAATACTTCATAATTTTGGTTTTGGTTTCGATTATAGCTGATGGAAATAAAGTCATCTATTTTTTTATAAATGATTTAACCAAGAATAAGTTTTGGTTTCGATTTTGATTATAGCTAATGGCAAGGTAATAATTTAAAAATAATTTATCAAGAATTCTTCATAAGTCTTGGATTCGATTTCGATGGCACCTTAGTAATCCATTTTTTCATAAAAAAATTTATCAAGAATTTTTCATAAGTTTTGGTTTCGGTTTCAATTATAGCTGAAGGAACTAAAGTTTTAGATATACAAGAACCCACGTTTCCCCAGTTTGGCAAACTTGAGTCATTGTACCGGAAAAATATCCAGTAAATAAAACGTTGTTTAGTAAATCGTTATTTTTTTGCATTTTTTTATTTTTGCATTTCCATACACCAAACATGGATATAAATATCACTAAAACATCAGCTGTATCATAAGCTTCATTTCGATACCAAACTTGCCTGGGTGGATTGCCTGAGAAAAACCGCGTCACACACACAGAGATTAGGACAATTTATAATAAAATATATCTATCTTCTATCTATGAACTCGTTTTTCTTTTGTTTGTATCGATATTCATATTAAAAACCCTATTTTCTATTTATTTATAAAGACAATACATTTTTCTTATATATCGGTTGTGGAATTGTATTTACTAACAAAAGATCTATCTAATTTGCATATTCTTTTAAACATTCATTTTAATTAATTCCCTATTAGTTACTTCGGTTTTCTAATGGGATAATCACCTTTAGTTAACTATTACGTGTAATTATATTCATGCAGATATTCTACATGATTTATACTTGCATAATATTTGCGTAAAAAGTTTATGGTAACCACAAAATTGTTTCCATATATATTTATGTATACGTATATATTTTTGTTTAACAAATTTTACCTACCAAACCCCTCCTAGAGTTTTTGGTCTACAGACATGAAACTTCATATATAAAGTATTTGAATCTATGCAAAACTTTATATTTGGGTTTTAGCCCGGAAAAATCGGTGCAAAAGTGTGAAAATTAAAAAAAAAATGAAATTTGCCGGTGAAGGTCGAACGCCAGCATTACGAATCATAACATAGTAGCTATTGGTTCATGTTTTAATTTTTAGCCCTGCAGTAAGAATGTTTTCATAGCCTAGTCATTGACGGCAGAGGCAAAATAAATTGTGAGCTGAACGTTTTGGTTTCGATTCTCGGTGGTGGCGCATCAGTCTTTTTTTAATACTTTTAAAATCATTACTATATATTGCATCCAATCTATCTATCTATCTATATCTATAAAAGTGAAAATGCCTGCCTATCTCTTCTCTATGGTAGTTAAGGAAGACTATTATACAGAAAGGAATTACTTTACATATTAACACTTTTTAATACATACATATGCACATAGCCTTATGAACAGTGCATAGGGCCCGAGCAAAGCCGGGCTGAATGCTAGTATATATATATATATATATATATATATATATATATATATATATATATATATATATATTTAAGAGTCTCGCTATATTCAGCCACTCTGATGAGTCATAGACGACGACACACGTGTCAGTGGGTAATTATATTTTAAAAATAATATATATGCCGGTCCCCAATAAGGGGGTACCAAATTGGCCAATGGGAAAATTATTCCCAACAAGCATTTAGGTAAAAATGCACTTTCGTATAAATACTTGAATTCATTCAAGAAAGTATCGCTAACAAAAACAAATAAAAACATATATATATATATATATATATATATATATATATATATATATATGCTAGCTGTACCCGGCCAGGCGTTGCTGTGGTTCAGTTTGTTAAAATGGAACACATTCCTCAAGAAAAATTGCATTTTGTTCGTTTATTTACTTTTATTATTTTTTGCAATTTTTTTAATCAATAAAAGTTGTTATTTTTCCCCCAAAACCATAAATTGTTAGGTGAAAGTTGTTTTTTCAGGAAAAGATGCACTTTTTTTTAAAGAAATTTGTCAGTAAACGTTTCTCTTTGAAAACGGAATTTTTATTATAAAAAGAACAGATGAATGCTTTACATGAACACTGTAAATAATTATGTGAAAGTAGAGAAAAATTTTATTCTTTTTCAAGAGAATGTACAATTTTTTTAACAGATGTTTAGAAAATAAACAGAAAAATACTTCCATCATTAATTATGCAAAAAAATAAATAAAATGTTGATTTAGTGTTTCAACATAATGCTTATAAATTACAATGAAACTTGCTGAGTATGCGCTGTTTTACGGTTGTTGTAAAAATGGAACGGAAACTTAAATTTCGCTTCGTTTTAATCTGTCTTAATTTTTTAATTGTATACCCCCTCAAACGAATATAATCAAAACAGTAACATTCAACAATTGTACTTTATGTATATAAAACACAAAATATTTATTAAAAAAAAGTTAATAACGAAAGGGAAATAATTCCATTTTTAAACGAAAAAGTCAGTTTGGTATATCTTTTTGTTATTTTTTACATAAGTCCAGCTTACCATTCACATTGGAAATGTCGACATTTATAGGTTGTAGGGTACGTTTACAATGAATAAACACTCCAATCTAGTAGATGTATAAGAATTTTTGACACCCCTATCACGACACTGCGAATAAAATATAAAAATCTCGTAATTTCTCTTTTAAAAGTAGGTTGTTTATTTTCTTTATGGATTATACTTCCAAGATAAACTAATAAAGTTGTTTTAAAAATAATAGAAATATTTTTTTTTATTTTTTAAAAAACTAATGAATTTTACGAACTCAATATGTTTCAATTTTTTAAAACTTTTAAAATCTATCAAAATTTTTCTATTGATTCTATTTTTACGATATTTTCAGGGTCAATGTGAAATTTTATGCCCTTTCCAATAAACCGAATATAATATTTTAGACAAACGTTTTTTTTATTCACGCCCCCCCCATTTTCAAGTGTCTATTAAAAAGTAAATAATTAATTTACTCACCAAAGTATTATATATAACAAATTGAAGAGAAAAGGTCAATAAGTAATATATTCAAATTTAAAACAAAAAAGTAGTGTTTTTTAGAAATTTACCTGAAAAGTTCGAAGTTTAAAACCTTTTTTTTAAACCACGTTGTTTGTTTTTTCTTTTGTTTTTTTATGAAACCTTGGTCCTTGCTCCTTTAATTGAAAAAAAATTAGGGTTTGAATTACATTTTTCGAGTAGTTATAAGCTTGAAAAGACAGGAGGTCGAATAATTCACGCCTCCCATTTTGATTCTCTATTAAAAAGTAAATAATTTACTCATCAAAGTGTTATATATTTACCTGAAAAGTTCGAAGTTTAAAACCTTTTTTTTTTAAACCACGTTGCTTGTTTTTATTTTTTTTTTAATGAAACCTTGGTCCTTGCTCCCTTGATTGAAAACAATTTGAGCTTGAGTTACATTTTTCGAGGAGTTATCGGCTCGGAAAGACGGGGTGGAATTATTCACTATTTTTCACGAAATTTCTGACACACCTACCAATCTACCCATGTTAAGAACGGCTTTCGGAATAGACACCCCTAACCTTGCAGCATACCCGAAAAGCAATAAAAGTGCACGTGTCGAATGTGAACGATGAGTTGGACGTAATGTAAAAATGTACCGAATTTAAAAGGGAACGAAATTCAAATTTCCGTTCCATTTTCACAACAACCGTAAAGCAGAGCATTCTATGCAAATTTTACCTAACTTACTGTATTAATGCTATTTTTAAGCAAAAAAAAACAAAAAAATATTTAGGTTTGGCTATAAATTCCTAAACTCATTTCACCCTAAATAATTTAGGTGACTGAAATAGGAATCTATTTGAATCTTTAATTTCCTTAATAGTATGCGAGAATTCATTTTTCTTCGAGTTATATCGAATTCATTAATACGGACTTTAGGGATTTTTTTGTAATGATACTATAAAAATTATTTTTATTGTTACAAATTACGATGCTTTATTTATATAAAAAAAGCAAAAATAAATTCTTGCGTTTTTTATTTACTACTGAAAACCATAACTTTAGTAAAGGTATTTTTTGTTTAAACAAAATAAAACATTTTCACTAAGAGTTAAGTAAAAATAATTAGTTCATTATATTCTGTGATCATTATTTCTTGATTTTTGGTGAAGTTTTAAGTAAAGGGAGGGGTCAAAATGTTTATACACTTTGAGCGTCGGCATTCATTTTGTCTGTACTTAGCATTTTTCGATGAATATTTAATAGGAAAGCGACCACGTGTGGTTAATTTATCAATAATCATGTGATTAAACCCATTGAAATTTACCGATATTTTAAAAACATTCTGTTTACATTAAGCCTGTAGTGTTTTTTTAGTGATGTAGTGTTGGCAACTGAGATTTAAAAAAAAAACCGCGAGATCAGGAGAAAGAAATGTCCAGAAAATCGCTAGATTTTAAATTTTTATTATCTGAAATTTTCAAAAATTTCTAATTCCTCCCCCCCCCCCCAAAAAAAAACTCCATATTTTAACTTCCTACCAAAATAAAATTATAAATATAGTATATTCAATATATAAAATGTTCCGTGTTTTCTCACCATATGTTTCTGGAATTATATTGAAGCGGTTTGCTCCCGTATTTTATCAGCTAGTTTTACCTGTTTTTTTTCAGAGAGGGTATTTTTTTTCCAGGAAACAAATCATAAACTCAAACTTTTTATAATAAAAGTTAAATTGAAATATACTGCAAATTAAACATCACAATAATGGTGCAACATATTTTGAAATTAGAAAGATAAAAAACAAAAAACTTTATAGTATTTAGGTTGGTAGATAATTAAATTCTACTGTATTGGTATAATTTTTTTGTTGTTGTTGTTTCTTGCTTTTTACAATTTTCGACTAAATACTTCTAAATTTCGTATTTTAAACTAAACTTCGGCGGTTGGAATGCCCACCACCCACCTAAAATGTACTTGGAAAAATCGATTTTATAGCGAAATTTAAGAATTGTTAGCCGAAAAAAAGGTGAAAAACAAAACAAATAATCAATAAATAATTGTTACCAAAAGCAATAAATGCTACTTTTTGTTATTTACATTAATGAGTTTATTTTATGTTTTAAAGTATTTTCCAGCGCTTTTCTTTATTTTTTAATCTAAAATTGCGGGTGTGTGGGTGCGAAATATCTCCTGATTTTCTAGAATTTCCCGCTAGATTGCAAACGAAATCTCTAGATCTAGCAGGAAAACCGCTAAATTAGAAACACTGGTCACGTGACAGGAAGCGGTAATAAATAATTGTCCCTAAATAAAAATAATGGCCTATCGGTACAAAGAAAACCACCTATTTATCATAGAAAAATTAAGTATAATGTTATAATTAAAAAGAAATATATAAAAACACACATGGATATAGTAAACATATTATACCAAAACGTGGAAGCCATCCGTCCAGTGTTTTTGTAGACTATTTAATTGCGAACGAACCAAGAGTTACATTTATATATATATATATATATATATATATATATATATATATATATATATATATATATATATATAAAGTTTGAGATTCAGTTCTGATTCAGGCTGATGAAAGCAAGTCATATAGATGGATATATTTTTTGGAAATCGCAACTTTATTATATATAAAAATCGAACATTAACTCTATAATAATACATACAAAATCTGCAAGAATTAAAATATCATATTTAAGCGTATTTTACGACTTGGCTCTCTCGGGCGGTCCCTTGCTAGTTTGGATAAATACTTTTGCAGTTTTAACAAAAGAGCTACAATAACATCAGAGCGTCTCCATTTACGCTGAAGTTCGACAGAATGCCAACATCAATATATTACATCTGGATCTGTCCCCTGTGGAATTTCCCATCTATATATTAATACCTAAGCGTCCGTGTTATTTTCTGTGTCAAGCTTACATCCGGGTCGTTTAAGTGTTATATACCTTCATTTCTAGTCATAAAAAATTTTACCAAGAATTCCTCATATGTTTTGTTTCGGTTTCGATTATAGCTGATGGGACTTAAGTCATCTATTTGTTTTATAAATAATATTATCAAGACTTCTTCATAAGTTTCGGTTTCGCGTATGGCTGAAGGAACTCAAGTTATATATATATATATATATATATATATATATATATATATATATATATATATATATATATATGCATGTATATATATATGTATGCATATATATATATATATATATATATATATATATATATATATTTATAGCTTCATTTAAAAGGAAAAGAGAAAGTTCAATTCCACAAAGGAGACTTATCCGGATAATGCCAAGCTAAACAATAACTATTGCAGCTTATACAATTGGACAACAAGAGTATGAAATGAATACACAAAACTATATATTGGTAGATATAGAATGGATCATTTATATAATAATGGAATACAGGCAAAATTTGAGGGATAGAAGAGACTCTTTATGCCAGGGCATTCCGAAGCCTAATGCTTCTCATCAGAAGAGTAGAGAAGGTGCTAGGTAGCATGGGGGAGATGCGGAGTCAAGCGTAAGGTCCATTAGGGACGAAAGAGATGAAGAGGAATTATAGAATGTTGGGGGAAGCTTTATTGAATTCTAAATAAATAAGGAGAAGTTTGTTATATATAATATGATATATAAGATTATATATAGTATTGAGATTCAGGGATACATGTATTATGGTGAAATAGGGGGTGTATTGTTGCTGCGTGGTAATTTATTTTAACGGTTTGTGTGGTGTCTATTTTCTATGGAGTGGGTAATTTTGATCTTGATTAGTGCCACCTAAACGGCAAATGGCGGCTATAAATTCGCTTATAATGTTTTTGTTTGGGGGGGGTTGTAAAACTGAAAGGTAATATGCGGCTATATATTTTTAAGTTTCTACAGTTATGATATAGGGAGTATGATCATACTTTTATCGTTATCATTATTATTACTGCATTGTTTTTTTTCAGCAAATTTCTTTGATTTTCAGCAAATTGCTGAAAATAAAATAAAAATATTTCGCGCATGATTGTTCAAAAATCAGATGACCTCATTTTTTTTCTTTTTGTAAATGCATCGTCGAATTCGCAATGAATGTAACTCATTATAATTATGCAATTACTCTTAAAAAGGCATTTATGCACAAATAAAACACAAGATATTTAAAAGCTTTCGATATTTTGTTCTTTTAATTTCGACGTTATCCACTCCGATATAAACTGTACATTTAAAGCTCAGGTGACAATTAAGCACGTGGTACTTGTAATTTGATCCTATAAACTTGAAATATATTAAAACTTAACTAGCGGGACCTGTGGAAATTCCGCAGAAGACTCATTCATATATAATATATTGATGTTGGCATTCTGTAGATGTTCTGTGTAAATGGAAACACTTTGATATTATTTTAGCTTTTTTTAATTAAAACTGCGTAAGTATTTATCTAAGCTAGCAGGGATGCCCAGTAAAGCCCGATCGTAAAGTACGCTTAAATATGATATTTTAATTTGAGAAAATTTCGTATATATTATTATATAGTTAATGTTCAATCGATTTGTATATATTATATAGTTGTGATTTCAAAAATAAACAAATACCGATATGACTAGGGTGCTTCAGTCGAGATCAAACCCAAGACTTATGAAAAAAAATATGTATGTTTGTGTATATATGATGATTGCAACGTCTTGTCAGACGAGTGTCACTCCCTCAGACATTTAAAATCCATGAACCCAAATGCCTGAGGGAGTATCTATACAAATATGATGTTACAGAGTCTTAGCTTTGTACGACAGCTAAGTCTCTCTTTCGGTTCAAAATTTTGATATCCAGCAACAAGCAAGAGCAAGATAGCCAGCAACAAATTAAACTGCAGCCCAGCTTAATGCGGGTAATGGTCTTCCGCTTTATGGTTTTATAAATCAGAAATTTGCTTCTCCTAGAAAGGTTGCCTTCACCAAGGCTTACAGGAGCCCTCTCCACCCCATATATAAATATGTACATAAATATATATGTATATGCATATATATATATATATGTCTATGTATACATATATATAAACAGTCCCATACGGTACTGTTTCGCAGCATCAAAGCTCATCAGTGTGGCTAAACAGCAACTACCTAAAGATGGAAATCCGACTGCCCAAACGACAGTGAAGGCTTTTTAGTTATTTAGCTATTCGGCTGCTGCTGTGCTGATATTGAATAAACGATGTTTTGACATCGTCCAAATGCTTAAGCATATATATATATATATATATAGAGAGAGAGAGAGAGAGAGAGAGAAAGAGAGAGAAAGAGAGAGAGAGGAAGAGAGAAAGTAGCATACTTTAGCATATCTTAATACCTTGCAAGGTCGAACGACTTGCTAGTAAATATATATATATATATATATATATGAATGATGATTGCAACGTCTTGTCAGACGAGTGCCACTCCCTTAGACATTTAAAATCCATGAGCCCAAATGCCTGAGGGAGTATCTATACAAATATGATGTTACAGAGTCTTAGCTTTGTACGACAGCTAAGTCTCTCTCTCGATTCAAAATGTTGAGATCCAACAACAAGCAAGAGCAAGATAGCCAGCAACAAATTAAACTGCAGACCAGCTTAATGCGGGTAATGGTCTTCCGCTTTATGGTTTTATAAATCAGAAATTTGCTTCTCCTAGAAAAGTTGCCTTCACCACGGCTTACGGGGGCCTCTCCACCCCAATACACATATACACACACACAAATATACACGCATACATATATATATATATATACACACACACATATATATATTGTGTGTGTGTGAAAATCTATCCCGTTTTCCTGCTTTCCAGCTGACTACAATCTGATTGTCTTCAAGTCCAACGTGAACAAGTTCTTATTCAAGTTACAAAATTCCCACTAATGTTTACTACGCTAAGATCACAATGACTAATGTATACCTATTAATCCTTATCCTAGAGTGGTCTCTGGACCTTGATAAGCGGTGACCCCCCCCCATATTAAAAAAGATGGATTGTATTAGCACGTCATTTTCTTTGAATAAACAATAAAATAAATCAATTTTTAGTAGTAAGTAAGTCTACTATTTTTGTCAAAATCTTAAATTAAAAAGCTGAACTGAATATGCTTTATTTTGTGGACATATGAAAAAGTTTTCCCATATTATTAAGTCTTCAGGCAGTACTACATATGTAGATAAATGAGAAATAACTGCTGGTGTTTACGTAATTATAATGTCGACAAAAACATAAGAAATAACAAAACATTCCCATTGCATTTTTATAGTAGTAATTTTCTATAGTCTCATACAGACCAATGTGGAATTTAATATATATATATATATATATATATATATATATATAGCTATATAGATGTAAGTATAAACTGAATAGAGAACCCAATAACAGTCATTGGTAAATATTGTTCGACACATGATAATTGCCGATGTTTTGCTGGTGTAAACAAGTGCATTCGAATGTGACTTGCCCGTCGGGGGCAATTCAGTGCTTAGAGCCATCGAAACAATATGGCCGACAATGCGCCACTTTAATTCCTTTCTTTCTTTATATTGTTTTCATTTTAAGCTATTATTTATGTCAAATCAAACAAAATGAGTCAAATGTATAAAGAAATAATGATTTGTCATTACGTCAGAATTGGTGATGAATACGGAATCATAACATTAGCACAAAGTACATGCCTTTATATATATATATATTTTATATAATATATATATACATATATATATATATATATATATATATATATATATATATATATATATATACTAGCAAAAGTGCCCGTCGTTGACTGGGTTCAAAAACAGCCTACAGAAAATGGACTCTGATTTATGAAAGAATGATAGTATGAAAAGGAAAGGTTGTAAATTTGGGTTGAATTTGGGGGTAACCAAAACAAAATATGATCAAAGTAAAAATAAAACAGATAAACCCCATAATTTATTATACCATACCTGTTCACACTGAAACACTTATCACAATATTCTGTGGATTTATATTAAAAAACCTTGTTAAACACTGATATATTTCCATTCTATGGAGGTCAGGCGCGAATGAACACCCAATAATTTTATTATACCATATTTCTTCAAACTGAAACATAATTATCAAAGTATACTTACGCAGATAGATATGAAAAGTCTTTATTAAAGTTTGTGCCTATTTCCATTCTATGGAGGCCAGGCGCGAACACAGACCCCACAATTTTATACCATCCCTATTTAAGTTAAAACATACTTATCAAAGTATTATTATATACATCTATATCAATAACACTTGTAAACGTTTTTTTTTTAATTATTAATTTTTTTATTTCCATACTTTGTGGACCAGGCGCGTACGCAGACCCCACAATTTTAATGAATCATCATTATGCCAGATACAAACATACCCATTCCTGTGTCACGATACATCTTCTATCATTATATGTGATCAGTCTTCTATAATAGTCAACCATATAGGAGCCTATTCGTGACCAGACACACATACAGACGTTCAGCTTTATATTATATATATATATATATATATATATATTTAATGGTACAGAAGTTCAGAAAAACATTGATATCGTCGGTTTCAAGGCTAACATAAATAGGACCAGTTAATGGTCCCCTTTATGTTGGACTTGAAACCGACGGTACCAATGTTTTTCTGAATTTCTGTACCATTAAATAAATAAATATTAAGCTCTTATATCGAAAAAGTTTTTCTTTGTAATCGAACACTTTGTTGGATTGGTTCCCCAAAAACCAGTAAACAAATATATATATATATATATATATATATATATATATATATATATATATATAGAGAGAGAGAGAGAGAGAGAGAGAGATAGATAGATATAGATATAGATATAGATATATAGTATACATAGATAGATTGATAAATAGATAGCTAGATATATATAGATATATATAGGTAGATAGATATATAGATATAGACATATATATATATATATATATATATATATAGATAGATAGATAGATAGATAGATATAGGTAGATATATATAGAGATAGATACGAATATATGTGCATATATATATATATATATACATATCAAAATAATTACATAGACACTTGTGCCAAAAAGAAAGTCTGCACGTCATTTTTTTTTCCAAATCGGCAATTTTAAGCTAAATTAAATGTAACAGTTGGAACAACCTACACCTCATCCCACTCACCTTCTATTCTGTTCATATTTGACACTTGATTGAAGTCTCTTAAATTTTACATTATGTATGAATTTTTAATGCTGCAATATTTTTAGTTATAAATTTATCATATTTTTACTTGAATATCTTGTTCTTTTCTTTTACATTTTTGACAACTCGACCTTTGACTTTTCTATGTTTAAGCTTAACCATATTACTTTTCATGCTCGCATTTTTTTTCCAAGCTTTGTTTTAAAATAATATTTTTTGTGTTCAGTTTCGCATTGTCAACAATTCATAAAATATATTACATACTTTTTTAGTTGACTAAATAAAAAGAAATCAAACGAAAGACATAATTAAGAAAACAAACAGAAAGAAGGGACAACAAAAGAGAGAATAGAAATAACGGGTGACGTCGTAAGCGAAATATTATCAGCCCTAGTAAGCCAAAGAGTATAACTTTTGTTAACTTTCTCTATATAACCCAAATAATATGGCATACGAGCAACATTCCCGCTATGATTTATGAAGGTGTCAATGACGAAAAAGTTGCTACGGTAACTAATAGCTAATAGAAGAAATCGTCTCTAAAGCGTCAATGTTGAAAAGGTTGCTATGGTAACCAACAGTCAATCAAAAAAAAAAAAGAAACGCCTCTCATGTTCCTTATTTAATCTGAGAACATTTGAACAGTAATTTTATTATAACTTTTGTTTTAATGAACAGGAATTGATTTTTTTTATTTCCAAATATAGCTGAAAAGTTGATGTAAACTGTAAAAATTGTTTGAAATTTGGTCGCAAAATGAGTGAGCGGTGGAACTTTAACGCTAAATGAGTAAAAGTGACCGACTTTATTTCAACTGTAATGTGCTCAACGATAAAAAAAGCGAGTTTCTTAAAGGGGCTGATATAATAATTTACTATAATAATTAATTAATACCTACAGATACTAGTGCTTCATCATTTCGGGAGTCATCTGTGCAGGGTGTCACGATTACCGCCGGTCGGGAGATTCGAACCCGGCAACGAAGCCATTTCTTACTCCATTAGCAAGGATCAAATCCACCCGCAAGAAATGTCTTTGAAATGAAGCATTTCTTTTTAAATGTCTTCACGTCTGCCAGAGTGATCTAATGATAATAATATCATGATCTGCACATGTTAGCTAAATTGACCGACTTTATCACAACTGAAAGTGCTCAACGATAAGAAACGAGTTTCTTAAAGGGGCTGACGTAATTATTTACTATGATGATTATTAAATACCTACAGCCACTAGTGCTTCATCCTTTAGTGACTTAAATGCAAATATATAACCCTAACCTGACAAGCGCGACGAAAGCGAGGTATGAAGTTGTCTTTTAAAATAAATAAAAACAGTTTCAATATATTTCTACCTCATGAAAATAAAGGTGGGTTGTAAAAATTTACAAAAGCTGGTAACAATACGGAGAAACTGGAATGATTAATGACAAAAGCACTCGAAGAACTTATCCTGCCTTGACAGAGTTCAAAATAGACTTTGTATCCTAGTAAGGAATGTCCTTTTCTCTTCCCTGCAACCTTTTTTGTCCCAGAAGAGACTTTGCGAGCCAGTCTCTTCTTTATCGTTATTTTCATCGTAAGTGCTCGTCTGAGCTCTAATCTATGTCCCACCTTGCCAAACTACGCTGAAAAACCTATCAAATGTTGTAGGTTTTAGTTGTGTTTATTTAGGATATCTCTATTTTTCCGTTTTGTTTGTTTTAAAATTATTCTGCATCTGAACCTAAACGAAGATTCCATAAACAGATTTTCTTTCTTAGTACTGCACACCTGTGTAACTCTCTTCCGTTTGGCTGCTTTCCGGCTGAGTACAATATGGTCGTCTTCAAGTCCAATGTAAACAAGTTCTTTATAAGGCGTTCCCCTTAATTAATCCAATTTACCAAATTTTCACTACTAACGATTACTACGACATTGTCCCATTGACCACTGTACACGTATTAACCCTTATCCTCGAGTGGCCTCTGGTCTTGATAAACGATGATTTCTTTGTAAAAAAAAAGACAATATTTGGGTCAGGAATCTTCAGAAAATCTACTCAGATTTTTAAATTCGTAAATAACTGTTAATTAGCGCATGCATTGTGAGAAGTGAGAATAGTCAAGATTGTATTTTATTTTCAATTTTAACATCTTGGATTCCATTTTACCGACTAAAAACCAAATCGAAAGAGTTCCACATAGCCGAATACGTTATATATCAATTTTCAAGTCTGGATGTCAAAAGTTCAGAAAGAATATTGGTAGAGAATTTCTGCACCCATACAAATTCACTTGGTTTGCTGAAATCGTTTTATCCCAAATGCTACACAATAATGCACGATGTAGAAAGTATGCCCAATTAAACTAACCATAACATATGAAAAATTTATTAAACTTTGTTTTTTCAGAAAATATATAAATTCGTTCAATGTTATTCATTTATTTATTTATTTATTGCGAACTATTATCCTTATCTTTTAGCTGCGGTTTCACGACGTTTCTGCCAACTACTCCTCTGGCCTTCTTCAGGTGGTTAACCGCGGGATAGGAACTCCGAATCTCCTAACATCATTCTCAGCAATTACTGCCTTCCATAGTCGTTGTTGTCTCATCACGTTTTGGCCAAGTAAGCCTCTGGCCGGCATTGGGTAGGATTGAAACCGCTATCTTCAGACAATTCTCACCTGGAACTGTAGAGATTCAACGTCTCTATCCACTGCGTCACGGGCCCCGAAGGCAGTAATTGCTGAGAATGCAGTTAGGAGATTCGGAGTTTCTATCCCGTCACGGTTACCACCTGCTGAAGGCAAGAGGAATAGTTGACCGAAACGTCGTGAAACAACAATTAAAAATATGAGGATAAATAAATAAATTAATAAATATTCATCTCAATAAACATTCCAATTAATTAAAATAATATGTCGTTCAATTTTATTTTGTCTCTCGCATATCCATGACTGAGTATAAAAAGTAGGCTTTTAAAATCAATGCCAGAGCGAGAAAAAAAAAACTTTATATGCTTACAAGCAGGCCACCCGGTGTTGCCCGGTCGTAAAATACGCAGAATATTATATTTTAATAATTGCAAGATTTTCTAAAACAGAAATACAATCAATATCATAAGTTACGTTAAATTCTTTTAAAAAATGATTTTTTTAAAAATCGGAATGAAATTGAGATATGTGCATGGAGTATTATAATTTTGCTAAACAGTTCATTTCTGGTAAGCAATAAAAATACTCGAGCTGATATCGAAAAAAAAAACCTATAGAAAATGAGCCAAGCACGCTAACCATTAGATTAGATTGACACGTTCTTTAAAAAGTGTTTTCAAACCTACTTATTCTTAACATAAGTCATCTGTCATGCGAACGATTCACGCATGCGCATTCGTCAAACAGTTTAAAAACAGATAAAAATCTAATGAACACCACGTACCAGTTTTTCAGTGTTTATCCCTAAATATCTTTTTCCCCTAGATGAAAACCGATTAAAATATTTACCACATGCATAAACGCACTATATACCAAATGTCAAGTCGGTAGATAAGAACTCCTTGAATATATAGGTTGAGACATGTCTCCACACACATATTGTCAATGCTAAATATATACATACAGGCGGCCGGGTTTCGATCTTGGCTTGGGGTAGTTGCTTGTCTAGCCGCACTGATGAGCTGTGAAACAGTACACTATGAGGATGACTATATTTATTGCTCCCTTTCTTAGGTTGAGCATATTGGGAAGTGATATATAAATTACCATTAGGGATAGGGAGCATTATAGTCATCCACATATAGTACTGTTTCGCTGCGAAACTACTGTATGTGGATGACTATATATATATATATATAATGAAGGCAGAGAGACCTAGAGACTTAACGTTTCGCCCGTCTTGTGCGGGGTTTTTAAATGGGGATTGGTCATTGAGAAAGCCCGCATGACTGTCTCTCCGCCTCCAGTTTAAATTTCATATCGTCGGATTTTATCCATTTTAATAATCATATATATATATATATATATATATATATATATATATATATATATATATATAGATATATATATAGATATAGATATAGATATATATGCGCGTGCGTGTATGCGTATGCGTGTGTGACTAAAAGGTTTCTGTCGGTTGTAAAATGGACGAAATGTCTGAGTTTTTAGGAGACGAACGTTTTAAAACAAGTATAGATTGTGAGAGTGACGTTCACTTTTTTATTTTATTTCATTTTACTTCCTATTTTTACTGTATTGTCTATTGCTTCCAGAAGCTGACTGTGGCTAATTTATTCAATTGTCTGTCTAACCCCAAAAACAAAAGAGTATAAAAGTTCGCGCCAAAAATAGCCTTATGTGAAAGATGCGTTTGTTTGAAAAACTACTCCGACGTTTTATGTCGACAGCATCCGGGGTCTACCGATCGAATCCGCCAATCAGATTGATGGAAGAGAGGGGGCACTTTGTTTCTTCTTCAGTCACGGACTATTTCACGTGGGCGCAGTAATTCAAAGGTTGTCGATAGGTCATCTTGGTGATGTGTAGGGATCTGTCTACTTTCGACATGAGTCGCTTCCTTCCGCAAGTCATGCCAACCTGTTAAAAGCTTCCGAAATGTGAGAGGATGAAATGCCTTAGGAGGAGGTTCCAAATCAACAGATTTTTTTTTAAGATGGTAGTGTGTTTGGCGCCAAAATGTTTACATGCTGCCCTTTCACTTATGTACGTGTTCTAGATGAAAATGGCGGATATATATATATATATATATATATATATGCGTGCGTGCGTGTGTGTTGTGTGTGTGAGCATATATGTGTATGCGTATATACATATATGTATGTGTGTGCATATGTGTGTGTGTATATATATGTGGGTGTATATATATGTATGTGTATGCGTATATGTGTGCGTGTGTATATATATGGGTGTGTGTGCATATGTGTATATATATATGTGTGTGCATATATGTGTGATTATATACATGTGCGCATATATGTGGGTGTATATATATATGTGTGCGTGCGCATATATATGTGTGTGTATGTCTGTATATACATATATTTACATATATACTAGTAATGAGACGATTCCAATATTTTTCCCGATTCCGATACAATTACGATTTCGATATTTATAAATTTCTAAATATTTAATTTTTTTTTTTATCAATACCGTAATTTACAGAAAAAAAAACATCTCAAATGCGCATTTATTTTCACAAACGTAAAAACACACTTGGGGTGTGGTGGTCTATAACTTTTAGTTTTACTAGAAGTTTAAATCAAGATATACGTATTGTTTTATTATTACTGCTAGCAGTAAAAGCTTTCGTTTAAAAAAAAATAAAATAAAAAAAGATGATTAAAGGAATCGTTTTTAGCATCGGAAAATAGGCAAGAATTTTTCCGATTCCGATACCCCCAAAGGTTACGGTATTTCCGATTCCCGATTTCGATTCCAATTAACCGTCCGAACACTAATTTATACATATATATATATATATATATATATATATATATATATATATATATATATATATAAATGTATGTATATATATATATATAACTACTTCATTTACTCACATAAAATTAATATACGAAAGTATAAATTTATGCGTAAACATTAAGTATTTACTTCAAAAGTGCTCAATACGTAGGTAGAGCTAGTTAGTAAGTTATAAAATATATATGGCGATTAAGCTACACTGAATATTCCGCGTTTAATCCACTCTAGGACTCTTCAGGCTTATATATATATATATATATATATATATATATATATATATATATATATATATATATATGAGAGAGAGAGAGAGAGAGGAGAACTTGAATGCCTACTAGAAAGAAATTGAATGTCAACGAGAGAGAACGTGACTACTGGACACTGTTCTTGAGTTTCTAATGTCTCTCAGTACAGTTTTGTCAATGTAAACCTTACATGAGGATATTTTTCTCTGCAAATAAACGCTGACCAAATATTCAAAATCGCATAGTATTCGCTGCTCTAATAAGACGTCCTCCGTATTGCTAACTAGAACTGGCTTTTACGAGGAATAGTGCATCTTCTCCAGGTGATGTTAGCTGAAGTAATAGGACGAAGCTCGATACTCCATCTCACAAGAGGAATTCTTGTAAGCGACACCAAGAGACCGCAAGAAAAGTATACTAACACATATTCAAGTGGTCAGTTGGAGAGAGGAAAACTATGTTCCTAGCTTCTTTATTAACTCAGTGTTAAAAATTTAATAAAATATTCGATTATCTATATATCTCATACAGAGATCAATTGTTAGCCATAGAAAAGGGGCCACTTGATTTCTGATAACTTCGACTAAAGTAAAATAATTCACCTACAGGTTTTACACAAAGACTGTTCACATTTTGTTGACAGACTGCGTGGGCACCCTGCAGATAATATAGCTAAACTTCGTGTACCCTGTAAATTATGTAGCCAGTCATATTGATACCCTATATATATTATTGACCTGGCGAGGTCATAGGGGCGACAAGTGAAGAAATTAAAATGAAGTCGGCCTGCCAGGACACTATATATACAAATGTAGATAAATTTGGGCGTATTTTATTCGTTTGAAAATATAGGATTTTTCACCAATTGTCATATAATTTTAACTATAGAATAGTATTACCCACCTGTAAATGCTAAAAAAAAAAAAAAAAAATCTGTGGATTGGCAGCGTCGGTAGGAGAGAAGTCTATTTGTTCATCGTGCATGCGTAGAAACTTGGCAGCCGATGAATTAATGTGGAGAATAATGGTTTTTTATATCTCTATATGTATTTGTCTCCGAAACATTTGAATGAGATTTTCCTAATCAGCATTGTCGAAACTATATAAAAGCAGTTATTTTAAAGATATTGTGGAGTTTGACCTAATGTACAAATTTAACCTCTCCACCAAAAAAAAAACTTCACTTGTGCACAATCTCGCGAATCAGACCGGAAAATGAATTTAAATAAAATACTCCACCGAATGCAAAATCTCTATGTAATGAAATTTACATGAAAACTGTAGCGTAATTAATTGGTGTAAAAAAATTAGACCCTAACTTGCAAACACGCATGCAGGTCTGTCAATTTAGGTATGAATGCAAAAAAATGGAAAATATCTTCATAGGTAATCTTGCAGAACTTGACCTGGATTCTCGGCATATCCTGTCAACCCAGACCGGCAATCATCGGATCAAATCGAGCGCAGTAACAGATGCAGAATAATTTTAACACAAACAAAACGGAAAAATAGAAAAACAATAAACAAAAACAACTAAAACATACATTAGACTGAATATAAATGTTTTTTTAGTATTTTATTGCAATTATTTATTAACAGTTTTTTAAAGGAAAGATAAATGTTTTATTTTTAACCATAAAGCGTTAGATGTAATTACAGTTTTTATTTTTTTCAAGATTTTTTCCATGATTTTTTTTTTTTTGCTTAAGAGAAGTTTTTTTTTTTGTAGTTTTAGAAAAGCTAAAAAAATTTGTTTACGAAAATCATAAATTATTAGGTGAGCGAGCAAGCGAGAGACACAGGAAATATTTGTCGTCGAAGAGAATGAGAGAAAGAGAGAGAAAGAGAGAGAGTTGAGAAGAATATATACAGTGAGAGAATTCAGTAGAGTGCGCAAGTTTAAATAAAGTATATTAATTTCCTATAAAATGTTTGAAAATTAAATGAGAAGTTTAAGTCTAAGAGATCAAATATTAGTGTCAGCAGGGGGTTCCTTGATTTCTGAGAACTTACACCGACGTAAAATTAATAAAGAAGGATTTCGTTTTCATTATGTAAATTTAAATTAACTTCATCCATTCATTTTTCATATATTAACTATTTCAATTGTTGGCATTGGTCTCTGTCCGTCTGCGCCTCTCATTTCTCAAGTTAGAAAACTAAGTAAATAGGGGAAATAATTCTAAGTTATTTAGCCCCTCTCTCTTTCTCCTAAGTCAATTCTCTCCAATAAAACATTGAAGAAACTCAGCGAACGTCTACTTGTCTCTTTTTTGCGTGAGACGTATTATTTGTTTTAGTAAAACAGGCAATCGCCGACCACCAGACCAAACGAGCACTCATACAACGCGACGAGCGTAATCAGACGACGATGAGGAGGAGAATAAAAAGACCCCGCATGGACAACTCGTATGTATGTATGTATGTATGTATGTATGTATGTATGTATGTATGTCAGGTCATGTCATATGCTACTGGTACCATGTAACCCAGTACTACCTGCCTCATGGTCGGGTCACCGGCGACTAAACTGGTTCCCCCACCAGACTTGTTTGGTGAGGAGGGCGGCTAGTCTCCCTGAAGGATTAAAAACAAGACCTTCCAAAGGGCGAATGAACTCTTTTTCTGGGTCAACGGCCAACTAGCACCGTGTATATTTGTGGGTGTGTATATGTGTATTGGGGTGGAGAAGGCTCCCGTAAGACGTGGGGAAGGCAACCTTTCTAGGAGAAGCAAATCTCTGATTTATAAAACCATAAAGCGGAAGACCAGTACCCGCATTAAGCTGGTCTGCAGTTTAATTTGTTGCTGGCTATCTTGCTCTTGCTTGTTGCTGGATCTCAACATTTTGAACCGAGAGAGAGACTTAGCTGTCGTACAAAGCTAAGACTCTGTAACATTATCTTTGTATAGATACTCCCTCAGGTATTTGGGCTCATGGATTTTAAATGTCTGAGGGAGTGGCACTCGTCTGACAAGACGTTGCGATCATCATCATCATCATATATGTATGTATGGTAAAGGTTTTGTTTATGTTTTTCGTGGAAATCGCTCGATACAAGACATGAAGCGACTTCATGTAACAAGAACGAAATCTTATTATTGCAAAGACAGTAGATATTTGGTTTATTGACCGTTCATTGATAAGTATATTAGATGTGGAACGAACTGGATTTGAACTTGCGACACCAGATTTGGAGTCTATGTTGTTAACCAAATAATCACCGTCACTTCATATGACTTTAGTATAGCTTGGGGTTTACATAAACAATTTTTGAAGTTTATATGAAAGTAATATACATGAAATCTAGGAAAAACATTAAATAAGTTTAGTGCAAATCTAATTTATAAAACTCACTATGTCTATCTGTCTGTCTCCATATTTTCCAAATTTATCTTCCGCGAAACTAAAACTCATAGAGCGGTGTTAGGGGCCTCAAATGATTGGATTTTTATAGACCATTCTTTTATGGATCTTCAGCCGGTTAAAATAGTTTTTAAGGGGTCAAAAAGGGGTCAAAATTTTAAAAATCGTTAGAAATTTTGTACATTCATCTTAGTTTATTTTTAACCAGTTTATATACGTGTAACATTCGTACAGTGGTAACGTCATCAGCTTTGAATGCTACAGTTTTGTTTTCGGTTTCGATTCTAGCTGATGGCAGTCAAATACTTTTTTTCTTTAATTTTAAAATCACGTCTCTATAATAATATATATGAAATCTAGACATATTAAAATATCATGTTTAAGCGTATTTTACGACCGTGCAAAGCTCTTCGCCCTATGCGCTAGTATGTGATAAAAAATCGAATTTACAATACAATAATACACTATTTAAGGAAAAATGGCGGGAAAAGGCTAAATAGAGAGTTGGGACTTTACCGTTGCAAGAAATACGCCCAACTTTCATATTTATTCATTTCGATAGCGTGAGAGAAACAAACATAAAGTTGCAGTTCACACTATAGATTTATTCAGTCTCTCTCTATATATTGTTTATATGCATTATTTGTGAATATACATAAATGTATATGGATGTACATGGGTCTATGTTAGGGCGCGAGAGTGTAGTTCTTTGAGTGTACTTTAGTTCGTAAGAAACTGCAAACTTATAGAAGCCGTACGCCCGATTAAAAAAAATAATGGCAAGTAGCCTTTGTAATTAATTATTCATAGAAAATCAATTTTGTCTTACTTACATTTTTGAAGTATTGCCCAAAACAAATAAACAATGCCGAATCCGATAAAGGTCGCTGTACATTTTCTTTAGGCCAAAGGCAACGTAAATGTCTTTGGTTCTGTCAATAAAAATCTTTCTCCGACATATTAACATGTTTACCAGAAATAACAGTTGGAAATAAGTCATACACCATCCACTACGACCACGAAATCCTTACAGTTACATACCTAGAAAATGGGGCTATTAAGCCTGACATAGGGGTATAGGACAAGAAGGAGAAAGTAGCAACCCTGGATGAAGTCAGCGTCCCTAATGACGCTGACCTTAACAGAGCAGAGAGGGTGAAAATAGCAAAATACCAATGTACCTTATGTACGAAATGAAAAGAAACTGAAGATATCAACTATACCCGTCATTATAGGAGCAACCGGGTTAATGAAAAAGAATTTCAAAAACAATCTAGTGAATATAACCGGTGAACCAAGTGCAAAACATATACAAAAACAGCACTTAGACGGACGGTTAGAATCTTAAAAATATCTCTCGGTTGGAGTAACTAAACTAATGGGAGAATGTTTGGCATCCGGTAGAATGCCTCATGTCCAGGAAAAACAAAGTGATAAGAAAATTAAAACAAAAGAGAAAGGATATTTTAAGGGATTTGTGTCCCCAATTTTGTACACGTGTCGTATAGTATCAGCAAAAAACGTAAACCCTAAAAATGACACGAATAAGATCGTAAATATAAAATTCTGCAATTGAACATTTTATGTGGTACTAGCAGTGATACGCGACGTTGCCCGGGATTAAATGATGATCAACGGATGTTTCACACTCTCATATTTTTGTTGTCATCAAAATCGGTGAAATCGCGCCTTTCTCAATCAAATCGATTAATTGTCTACTCCGCCTGGATATGACGTAAAACTATATCCGATGGCGAAGCCCCACCTTGCGGGCCTTGGGGAGTGTGGAGCCACCCTTTAATTGCCATTGGTCCCAGATCCACTCTGACCCGGAGTGGTAGTACCTGTTAGGATCCCAACTATGGGTTAAATAGAATCTGACTTGAAAAAATATATACTCCATTAAAAATCGTTCCTCAAAATAACTAGATTCGGCATTAAATAACCTGAAAAAGGTTGGTATGCCGTAAAACAAAAACAACCAAACAACCAATCTACTCTAGTTCAAAACCCATCGCTTCGCAATGGAAGTAAACTTCATATGCCTCCCCGCAGAGACTTATTCAACAATACATTGTAGTTTCCTTTGCACTGTAGAGAACCTGCTATTGATTTTTAAAAATTATTTTATATATAATTGCTTGAATTAAAGTTTAAAATGCAAAATTAAATTAGATGGATCAATTGTGCTCTAAACAGACATATTCATTTCGAACGCGCCCCTGTTCTATCAAAAACTTACTGTTGCTTTTATATCCTTTCTGCTTGTGCGGTTCTAATGGCTTGAATTGAAGTTTTACAACAATAAAAAAGCTAAATATCATGTTTCAATTGTGCTTTAAACATTTAAACGTTAATTTCGAACGCGCCTCTGTCATATCAAAGAACATACTGTTGATTTTATATGTCGGTTCTTTCTCCTTGGGTGTTAATAAAGCTTCTTGAATGCATTTATGGTGTTAAGCTGTACATGGCGTTAAAACTGGTCAAAATTATCTGTTCCTTCTATCGGACTGTTTCGATTATCGATATTCATCGAAGACATCCCGATGAAAAATATATCTAAGAACTCTGCCAGATACATAGAGTGAGTTTGTGTGAAATTTCATAAAATCGACGCAGCCATTTTGGAGTACATAAGGAACTAACTTACACACACTCATGCAAACACACACACGAAGTTCCCTTTATATAATAGTATGGTTAAAGATAGTTGCGCTGTTGAAATGCAAATACATTTTGATTGGTGAATCTTTGTCCCATTGGAGGGTTCTTGATATGATGCAGTTGTACTGGTTTGAACTTTTCTTCTTTTCTACAACTATTCCTTTTTGCAAAGTGGTGTTGGTAGTCTCAGTCTTTTCTCAAAAAAAATATTATGATATAAGTTTTCAAGAATTAGCTCACTCATTGCTTTGCTTCTTTTTTGTTTTTGTATTTTTCTAGCCCGTTTGACTCGTTAGTTTTGTGGTCTGCATCAATTTGCTGTTTTGATGGCTTATTCTATTGCAGCTTCTTTTTTCCAGTAGCTTCTTTATGTAAGGGGCAGGCTTATGGAACTGTCTCTCTGCTGACCATTTTCACCCTATTTTTAACCGTGATATTTTCAAAACTAAAGTCAATAGTATATATTATTTTAATTGGAATTCATTATTGAGATGAGTATTATTTATTAATTTATTTATTACGGATTATTATCCTCATCTTTCCTAGTTGTTATTTCACGTCGTTTCGACCAACTATTTCTCTGGCCTTCGTCAGGTGCGAATTGTCTGAAGATAGCGGTTTAAATCCTACCCAAAACCGGCCAGAGGATTGCTTGGCCAAAACGTAGTGAGATGACAACAACTATGGAAGGCGGTAATTGCTATGGATGCAATTAAGAGATTCGGAGTTCTTATCCCGTCGCGGTTACGATGTGACGAAGGCCAGAGGAATAGTTGGCCGAAACGTCGTGAAACAACAACTTAGAAAGATTAGGATAATAATAATAATAATAATAATAATAATAATAATAATAATAATAATAATAATAATAATAATAATAAATAAATAAATAAATAAATTGATAAAGTCAATAGGGTTTTTTTTCTATCGTTACGATATTCACCTTTCGTTCCTTTTAGTTCCTTATATCTAAGTGGCTTTACGCCTTGTATGGAGCTATTCTTATTAAACAAATTCTAAAAAAATAAAAATAAACTTTAATTAATGTCCGACTTATCCAGAAATATCAATATCCAACACTCATAGTTTTTTTATTATAATTGTGTTATGAGTATACCTAGATACTGCGTGCAAAATTGCTTATAAATTTAACTTTATTTTGGGTGTAATGGTCCTCTCCATTTCAATCTCGCAATTTGTTTAATAAACAGATAACACTACATATTAACATTTTTTTTCACAGTAATCACCGCTTATCAAGGCCTGGAGGCCACTAGAGGATAAGGGTTAATGAGTATACATAAGGCAATCTGATTATAGCGTAGTAAACATAAGTAGTGGGAATTTTGTAAATTAGATTACTTAGGGGAACGGTTCATCAAGCATTTGTTTACATTGGACTTGAAGACAATCAGATTGTAATTCTACTTTAGCTTTCATTAATGTAAATCTCCATTGGGTTTCCTTACATCAATATGCATTAAACCCCACCTTTACATAATTGTATAAACGCTAGGATCAGTTTTGCCCTAAAAATCGAAAGATTAATTTAATTTGGACTTTAACATATATGTTCAAAAGCAAAATTTGATGAAGAATTGAAAACGACCAAAGATACTTTATTCAATAATGGCTACCCTCCCGAAGTGATAAGATCAATCATTGAAAGGAAATTAAATAAATTTCCCTTAGTAAAAGCCAATAGGGTTGCTAAATGCCCGATTTATATTCGTTTACCGTAGTTGAGAAATTCGCCGAGCAAATCGGTTAAACGGTGGAAAAATGCTATTCTATTTCCTACGAAACAATGTGTGTCATCCTTTTGAAAGACGTTCTACCCCGACTATAAGATTAATGTAATTTATCAATTTAAATATAGTTGCAATATCGACTACATGGGTGGAATGACGTTAAGATTGGATAGTAGAATCCAACAACATGTATCTAAGAAAATCAAGTATGATGCCTGCCTATCAACGAATGTTTTTAGTATCACATCCGGGTCTTCAATAGCTGATTATTTGTTTAAACATATGACATCTGCTACGAACTTCAGAATTGACACATTTACAACTTTGAGTCATGTTCATTCGGGTTTTCATCCGGAAATCTTGAAAACCATTCATATTAGTTTGAAGAACTCTTCTCTTTCTAAACAGAATGAGTGTCTCTTATGTTTGAACGTGGTTCCATTCTAGGAGACTCTGCCATTGTACATAGAACACACGTAGCTTCATTATAAATATACAGCTTTTTCAGTCTTATTTTTGTTGCTTTTATATGTTTGTATTTTTCTTCCCTATATACTGTAACGCCATTTTTAAAGCGTATATTTTCTCTCGTGGGTTTCTCTCGCTTTTATAGCGGAACATCTCTCGATCCGGATCTAGAAAAAGTGAAGACGAAACCGGTCAGCTTAGCTCACATTTGTTTTCTTCCATACATGAACCGTGAATATAAAAACATATATTCCCCTTCATAATTGCAATATACTCCACAAAAATATTATATATATTTATGTGTATAAATAAGTTGATATATATATATATATATTATAACATTTTATTTAGATACATGTAATTATATATATATATATATATATATATATATATATATATATATATATAATTATTAAATACCTACAGGCACTAGTGTTTCATAAGTTCGGGAATCATAAATGCAGAGTGTCACGATTAACACCAGTCGATAGATTTGAACCCGGCAACAGAAACCATCTCTGGCTTCATTAGCAAAGACCTTATCCAATCGGCTACGGTTAACCGCGAGAAATATTGTTGAAATTGAAACATTTATTTTTGTTTAAATGTTTTTTAATGTCTGTCAGAGTAATCTAATCATTATATGATGATGTGTCTATCAGAATTAAATTGACTATTTTTTTTTCAACTGAGACTGCTTAACGATAAGAAACGAGTTTCTTAAGGGGCTGACATAAATATTTATTATAATAATTATTAAATGGCGACCGACACTAGTGTTTCATCCTGTCCGAAATCATCAGTGCAGAGTGTAACGATTGACGCCATCTGAGAGATTCGAACCCCTGAACCAGAAGTCATGTCTGGTTCATTAGTAAGGACCCGAACCATTCGGCTACTGTCAACAGCGAGAGATACAATAACATTATTACATGTATCTACATAAACTGTATTTTTAGTTTGTGAGTTTATTGCATATATATATATATATATATATATATATATATATATATACTAGCATTTCAGCCCGGCGTTGCCCGGGTGTTTGGAGATGTATGATGAGCAAAAGAAAAAGCGGTCACTTTTTTTAACTTTGACCCCTATTATGACCCCTTTACATTTATTGCTTTCGGCTCACATCACTTTATTTAGTAAGATCCATGTCCAAGGAACCTATATCTAAAATTCCAAGTGTTTACACCCAAAATTGTCGGAGGAGTTGGGTAGAATTCTCAAAGGTCAAATCCTTGAACTTTGACCCCTTAACAGCCCAATTTCTGGCCGAAAACTGATCACAAAGGTTTTTCCAAATATCAGTACCCTATATATATATATATATATATATATATATATATATATATATATATATATATATATATATATATATCAAATTTCGAGTCTGTAGACTTAAAATTGACAGAGTTATTGCGTACACACACACACCACACACCCGGACACGTTCACGTGTATATATATATATATATATATATATATATATATATATATATATATATATATATATTACTTCTATGCAATGTATTACTCTTGTTTATTGCCGTACCACAGTAACCATTATAAATATGATATAAAGATTTTGGGCGCACGATCATATATTTCTCGCCAATCTGCGCATGTCAGCTGAATGTTAGATGAAGTGAATCACACTCCAAATAACGCGTAGGAGATGAGAGGTGCCTGGAAGTCCGATACCCCATCCTGTGACGTTATCATTTTCTCCGTTGCATTCAGGTCAAGCTACAGCTTTCGATCCTAAGAAGTTACGCAATGATTTTTCTGTATTTCCCATGAGGAAGACATGTGAATATTCGAATAAAAATCGTGAAAACCTCGAATGCTAGCAGTAATTACACGTAAAAAGTATTCCTTTGCACGTATTACGTATTCACTTATCTAAATAAATACATGCAAAAGTTCACTTCATTTATCACAACAGATAAGTGTTATTTAAAGTAATAATATAACAAAGTATTTTATATAATGTAATCTGCATGCCTAGCCCTACTGATGAGATGTGATACAGCGAAACAGTACTGTATGTGAATGACTATACTGCTCCTTATCTTGCGTTGTGCATATTGGGAAATGATACTCGATATACCAAAAGCGTATCATGCGACGTGTAGATAATCGAGCTTAGGTATTTGGACGATGTCAAAGCATCGTTAATTCACTACCTGCATAGCAGCTGCCGTTTAGCGTAATGGTTCGAAGCCTTGTCTGTCGTAAGGGCGGTCGGGTTTCGATCCTGGCTTGATGTAGTTGCCTGTTTAGCCGCCCTGATGAGCTATGATACAGCGAAATAGTACTGTATATATAGTGTCTATATATATATATATATATATATATATATATATATATATATATATATATATATATATGTATATATTTGTATACTTTGGCAGCAAGTCATTATTCAAGCACCTTTGATTGAACACGACAAAGTTATTCTTTTTCCAATTTTTCTAGATATCTTTTTCATTCGTCGGGCGGTCTTTTTTATTTAAGCTGGCATTAGTATAAAACGGCGCCCAAAATTTGTTGCCCAGCCATATTCCTCTCAAGGGCTTTCTATACGTGCATCTGATTATCATTGGAAGCGATTGTTGTAGTTATCGTTTCCATTTTCTTTTCCTTTGAGGCATTGTGTATTTATAATTTATGTTGTGTTCAAACAGTCGTGCTTGAATATGTATATATATATATATATATGTGTGTGTATATATAAAGTAGTATCAAACAAAACTACTCTATCCAACTATATTTGGCAACTAAAAATAGCAATATTTCTTTCAACTTAAAATGGCAAATAATTGAGACTTGCAAATCATATAAACCAGGAGATAAATTTTGTGCACTATGTACAAAAGAAACCCTAAAAATTTTAAAATATGAAGATATAAAAAATACAACCAAACTAGTAAATTCAAGACACGAGCTTCTGACATGTAATCATAAACGTTGGTTTAAATTTAATAAATATAAACCACCTTAAATCATTAAAAATTACTCATTAGTAAAAATAGATTACAATTTTTTTTTAAATAAATTAAGTCAGACCAATTACCTCCCTTAGACCCGTAAATCAAATAATAAATAAAGTCAATAATACATGACAATTATCTCCCCTTAAAAACTTGCAAAATAAATATTCTCTCTATATATATTAACTGTAGCGTCTTTAAATCAAAATACGCTAACGGAAACAATTTACTGCACGAGCGTCACCCTTTTAAAATTCATCATTCAATAAAATAAAAAGCTATAGCAAACATCTAAATGACTACTTTAAACACAGTTCCTGATTTCAAAAAAAGAAAAACTAAAAGGTAACTATCTCTATATATTTTTTAATCAAATTTATTATGTAAATTCAAAAATATATATTTTTTCTACTCATTTCTACCTATAACCTATATTAATTTTCTTATAAATTTTAAATCCAAACCTTTTATTTCAATTTTTTCAGATTCATCTGCCTTACTTTTAATGCTAGGTTTATTTATGGTGTCTTTTAAATTCAATAAAGATCCTCCTAAATTTGCTGATGAGGAGACCGTGCTTACCAAAAAACTATATATAATTGTTCTACATAACTTCATGTATACCACAAATAAAAAGCACGGATTTCCGAAACGATCGTACAGATAATTGACTTTGTTGTTGTTCCTTCTTATGAAACTGATTTTTAATTTAATTAAAATTTGATTTTTAAATTTTAAAATTTTTTTTTACATTTTTAAATTGAAAATCACTTTACTTAATATATATATATATATATATATATATATATATATATATATATATATATATATATATATATAGTAAGTTATAAAATGTATATGGCGATTAAACTACACTGAATATTCCGCGTTTCATACACTCTAGGACTCTTCAGGCTTAGTTTAATCGCCATATACATTTTATAACTTCAGGCTTAGTTTAATCGCCATGCATATTTTATAACTTACTAACTAGCTCTACCTACGTATTGAGCACTTTTGAAGTAAATACTTAAAGTTTACGCATAAATTTATACTTTGGTATATTAATTTCCTGTGAGTAAACTAAGTAGTTATATACATATATATAAATATATATATATATATAAATATATATATATATATATATGTGTGTGTGTGTGAGGTGTGTAAAAGATTAGCAGTATAGCTATATTCCAAGATCCAAATATTTATTTTTCTTACCAAACAGTATATTTTAATTTCAGTACAGTTTTTACAGAGTCGTCTCATTATACAGAAACAATCGTTTGTTATTATGTCAATATCGAATCTTCTTGTGCATATATTCATCAGAAAAATGAATTTCATTTTTGCTTATAAAGATAAAATGTATAAAAATGCATGTAACAGTGTAGGAAAAAGAAATTTAAAAATTCATAGAAGACGCTGCATCGTGTATTTGTTGAGTTCATATTGTATTTGGATCTTGGAATGTAGCTATACTGTTTTTTTTTATATATGCTCTGTTGTAATATTAAGCAAACATTGAGCTTTTAACAAAAAAAAAAGATTGGTATGCACAAAGACTGAAATATAATTAAACAAAAACATATTTTAGCAAACAAGAAATCGCATATAAAATATTCTTTAAATAAATATTAGCATTAATGTATCATTTTTACGCAATCATCAGTATACGAACTGATAATCACTGCGGGTCAGGGGATTCAAACACCTTCACATAATTACCCCTAACATCATAGGCTAACATTCAACCTCGAGGGGACCGGCTATTAGCATAAATATTAGGGAAAATTAAGTATCTATAATTGCTTATCGGCAGGTATACTTAGTAAACAGTCATAGAGTATTCAAGGACTCGGAATGTTTTATATGCGCTAAAAGTGGCTGAATTCTCTTTTAATTTCATAAAAAAACACTACTAACTAATATTTTTAAAATAAATATTAATAATCATGTTAATACCTGCTGACACTAGTGTCTCATGATTCAACAACAATCAGTGTAGGGACATGTTAATTACTGCTGGACGCGATTTAGTATGTGTGTGTATATATATACACTCAAATTTTAATTATGTAAAATCAAATTTTATAAAAGTAATTGTTAAAAACATAGAATGCTGTAAACATTTCGAAAATAGATACGTTCTTCTTCCGAGGAAGTCAATAGCAAATACGAAATTAAAACTTACTATTCGGCATAAAAGTAAATACTTAAAAATTATGGATGTGACAAAAGCTCGACCTAAATTAAAATTAACCCTAACCCTAACCCGAAAAGAATGTTCAGTTAATTTAAAAGATCCCGCGTTATAGATTTCAGTTAAAATGTGTTAAAATTTCCTTCATCAATAAATTTATGGTTTTTACATTTCGGCTATTCCATAGTCAGAAAGAAAAAAGTTTTGAATATATATATATATATATATATATATATATATATATATATATATATATATATATATATATATACAAACACACACACACACATATATATATATATATATATATATATATATATATATATATATATATATATATATATATATATATATACAAGTTAGAAACGCATTTCATCCAAGGCATGAAAATTGTTAAACAAAATGTTTTTACTATAGGCTTTAAAAATAAAGGTACAAGATTCAATTTGAAATTTATTTATCTTCAAAGTGCACTTTTATAAATTTTACAAAATAAGGTATAAAAATTTAATTTAAATTGAATCGAAAAATTACGTTGGATTTATTTTATATAATGTACATTCTGTTGAACTTTTTTAAAAAGATCATTGAAAATTTTATATCTATATCATTAATTGCTAGATGAAAGAAAATTGTATATCTATATCATTAATTGCTAGATGAAAGAAAATTGTATATCTATATCATTAATTGCTAGATGAAAGAAAATTGTATATCTATATCATTAATTGCTAGATGAAAGAAAATTGTATATCTATATCATTAATTGCTAGATGAAAGATAATGTTTTTAAATTGCAACAAAATGTAAATTACATAAATTATCCAAGGTAATTTTTTGATTCAATTTAAATTAAATTTTTATACCTTGTTTTGTAAAATTTATAAAAGTGCACTTTGAAGATGAATAAATTTCAAATTGAATCTTGTACTATGCAGGTCAGGCGCGAACGCAGACCCCACAATTTTATTATACTATCCCTATTTAAGTTAAAACATACTTATCAAAGTATTCTTATGTACATCTATATCAAAGACACTTGTAAACGTTTTCTTTTAATTTTTAAATTTTGTATTTTCGATATTTGTGGACCAGGCGCGAACGCAGACCGCACAATTCTACTGAACCACCGTTCTGCCAGATTAAACATACCCATTCCTGTGTCTCGATACATCTTCTATCATTATATGTAATCAGTTTTTTTTAAATAGTCAACCATATAGGAGCCTATTCGTGACCAGACACACACACACAGTCATTCTGCTTTATATATATATATATATATATATATATATATATATATATACGTATATACTTTTATCCACATCATTTGAATGTAAGGTGAATAGAATGTGAGTCAACTAACAAAAAAGCTCCCGGGGGAGTGGGTAATTTATACCGAAATGCAATTATCGCCAGAAAAAAACAAACACTTTATACAAACACACACACACACACACACACACATATATATATATATATATATATATATATATATATATATATATATATATATAGTACATATTCTAACATCAGACAGCGCCTACATCATAGAATTAGTCAATCGAAATGTGTTTTTATCAACCAAAAACCTATCGAATATTCGAAATGATCGCGCTATTTTCTTTGTATACTGGTGCCGCCAATTTGGTTGGGAGACGTTTTCTGTTCGAGACGAAATAAAAAATCAAAACAAACAAAAATGGTGGAATAAAAAAGAACAATTATTATCGGAAGCAAATCAAGCCGAACGTTAATTATTGATCCTCTATATTTGACTCACGACGATGTAAAGTCGATTTGCTTTCTGGTCGAATTATACCTATCTACCTAATCTCGATAAATTTGTAACAGTTTAGTCGAGCAAAATCGATCACAAAAATTACATACATATAGAAGATAAGTTCAATAATGACGTTGCCAGAGATATTCGACTGGGCTCCAATCTATGCCCCATTTCCCTGTAAACGTACACAATAGAAGCTCCTCCTCGTCTAGTAAAACTTTAAAAGTTTTCATTTTCGATTTTTTTAATGTCTCTTTTTTATCATGAAAAAATTAAAATGATGGCATTTTTTTTTTTTTTTTGGTTTGATTAGACCGTTTTTTTTTTTTGTTTTTTTAATCAAGACTTGGATCGAAAGGTTTACACTGGATAGCTTTAATCTATTTTTTATAAATAAATCTTCATAAAAATATAACCAACAATATTGCATATCTGAAGAGAATAAGGATAATAAATATAGTAACTAGTAGTAGTAGTAGTAGTAGTTGTAGTACTATATATATATTAATAGTAGTATCGTATGGGTTAGACCTCTATACCACTATGTTTTTAACCAATTTGAAAAATTGTCTTTAGATATATGGGCTATCGCATTGCCTTCTTTCAGGCAGGTGACTGGGCAGTGCAGAATCAGGTGATCTGTGTCTGTAAGAGCTTCTTTGCACTTTGAGCAGATTGGGTAGTCTATTTGTCTCAATCTGTGTTTGTTTACTGCGGTCCTGCGGTGTCTTGTTCTGATCCAGGTTGTGGCTACCCAATGTTTCCTACTATTTTTACCAAAACCCTGGAAGGCGGAAAGTTGAGTCTTCAATGACGTCCGCATCCCTTGAAAGCATTGTTTTTCCATTCCACTTTCCATGTCTCAACTGGGTCGAATTTTTTTTTTTTTTAGTTGCAGAAGGGTTTCGAGACTTAAGTTCGGATGTAATTATTGCATCTGTTAAAATTTGTCTGATTGCTAATCCCGGGTTACTTTCTTGATGTTTTGAATGCATTTTTGAGTTGCCTTTCTCCTCCTTATGTGATTCATGTGTGATTCAGCTTGCTACTAGTAAGCATGGTGTTGGTATAGATATTCGAGTCGATCTAAATCTATCAACCCCCGTAATACCTTCACAATAAAAACTCGTCTCGCTCCAACCACTGTAAATAAATGGCCCCCTCTCTCTCTCTCTTACTCTCTCTCTCTCTCTCTCTCTCTCTCTCTGTATACCAAAAACTAACCGGAGCTTCCATGAGCAGAGTTTCTTTCAAAAATCTCTTTGTTTCTAGGATGCAATATCCCAGGATTTCTTACGGAACATCAATGAGGTTATTTCCTGGATTCTTTCCTGACTTTTAAAAAATTAATATAACTTTTTTATTTCCAAGAACTGTACGCCTGCGGGGTGAAATATCACAGGGCTCCTTACAGAGCTTCAATGGATGCTACAGAGAACTTCAACAAGCAGTTTCTTTCAATATTCATAAACGACCTCCCTGATAAATTTGTCTCTGATGAGGGTATATTCGCTGATAACAGCGCGCTCCACAATTGACTCGAAGGGAAAACGAATAGACACACGTCTAAGAGAATGGCTTAAACACGAGAAAGACCTCCATTTTGTAGTGGAATAGAGGCCGAAACTACCTGGAGTAAGTTTACGTCTTTTGATAATTAAAAGAACCCGCGCAACTTTACCTCTTATGGCTAGTGATAGAATGCCTGAAGAACTTCCCTCAAGCTCATAGGCTTAACAATCATGGACAATATGAATTGGAACAAATACATTGAGGTAATTGCAAAAGCTGCTGCGATACGAGTACAATATAAAGGGTTCCGATATGTGTTGTTGAAGATTTGCTTGAGGAATTTCTACCATTCGATGGAACATGAGTAAGACACAATCTATCAGCAGTAAAATAATATCAATATTAAATAAATACTTCTATGGCTCTGAAATGTTTACTATCGATATTATATATATATATATATATATATATATATATATATATATATATATATATATATATATATATATGATTGCAACGTCTTGTCAGACGAGTGCCACTCCCTCAGATATTTAAAATCCATGATTCCAAATGTCTGAGGGAGTATCTATACAAATATGATGTTACAGAGTCTTAGCTTTGTACGACAGCTAAGTCTCTCTCTCGGTTCAAAATGTTGAGATCCAGCAACAAGCAAGAGCAAGATAGCCAGCAAACAAATTAAACTGCAGACCTGCTTAATGCGGGTACTGGTCTTCCGCTTTATGGTTTTTTAAATTAGAGATTTGCTTCTCCTAGAAAGGTTGCCTTCACCACGGCTTACGGGAGCCCTCTCTACCCCAATACACATATACACACACACACAAATATACACGGTGCTAGTTGGCCGTTGACCCAGAAAAAGAGTTCATTCGCCCTTTGGAAGGTCTTGTTTTTAATCCTTCCTGAAGGATTATATATATATATCCTTCCTGAAGGATTATATATATATCCTTCCTGAAGGATTATATATATATATATATATATATATATATATATATACACACATATATATATATATATACTAGTGAGCAAAAAACTGAGCCAAACAAATTTTATCCATTTTAGTTCACTAAAGGCTATATTGAACAAAGACCAATGGAACAAGGAAACTTAAACGAGACTAATAACACAGAACAAGGCATTGCTTTAATAAATGCTTAGGATGGAATCGCAATCTTTTTTGATTTGTTTAAAAGATCAATCCTTATAGACATGCTCTCAACTAAAATGGAATACTGTGAAGAGGATATGATATTCCATTCACTTTTCACAGCTTTCCACAATAAATACTTCTATGGCCCTGGAATTTTTATTATCGATATTATATATGTATATATACATATATATATATAATATATATATGTATATATGTATATATATATATATATATATATATATATATATATATATATATATATATATATGCCGTGCCGTCAAAAAGGTTTGCACTTGTAATTTTTTCAAATAACACAAATTTAAGCTAAATTAAATGCATTTGTCTAAACAAACTATACCTCATTAAATCCGCCTTTTCTTCCTCTATAATTGTACCTGTTAATATTTGACTTTTAATTAAAGTATCCTAGTGTTTATGTCAATTTAAAAAATTAGATTCAAATCGAAAAGGTAAAAAGAAACCCCGCAACAACAAATGAGCTTAAAACCAGCTTTAAATATCCACGTTTTAGCATCCCTAATCGTAATTGTTATTGTTCCTGTGTTATACAACGTAACATTTAGTCCATATACCTCGAGTTTCTCTTAATGATCGTCAAGAGCTTATTAATCTCCACCTTTCTGGTTTAACCAATCGAGAAATCATCTGCAGATGTAAATGTGATAAGAAAACGGTACGAAAAACTGTGCAAAAGTGCCAACATACCTGCAGTGTTCGTGATGCTCCTACATCTGGTCGTCCTAGAGTTACTTCTTACAGAAGCGATGCACAGCCTCAGAAACAGATTTAGAACGGCTCCCCTCCAAAATTCAAGAACAGTGTAATCTTGTTAAAAAGTAGCCTCTTTCTACAGTTGAGAACAGATTGAACATATTTAATTTGTCAGGTTCTGTTCCAAGACGCATGTTGATTGCTGTAAAGAACAGAAAGTGCCGCATGGACTTCGTCAAATGCAATGAAGATCATGGCTCTTCATATTGGTCGAAAGGGATTTTTAGCGACGAAAGAAGCTAAGCAGTGATGATAGACAGTACGTCAGTCGAAGGAAGGACGAAGAATTTAATCTTAGGTGCAGTTTGAACGCTGCAAGGTGGTGGATGTTCAGTTTGGGAGTGGTGCCTTATTAGTTTCACTGGTCCAGGGCCTCTAGGTTGCTTGCAAGGTTTAATTAATTCGACTAACCACAATAGTATGTTGAGTGAGAATCTTCTACTCTATTTTGGTCGGAATTTGGATGAGAATCCCATCTAAATGCAAGCCAATGCTCTCATGTACACAGCTGGCAATGTCAAAAGATTACTTGGAGAGCATGATATTCCGTGTTTGGATTGGCCTGCACAATATCCAGACTTTACTCCTAACGAAAACGTATAGCATTACATCAAGCAACAGCTACGCAATGATACAATTTGAAATCCGGAAGAACTTTGGCAAAAATTAAAGAAAAATGGAATGCCCTTTCATCGAAGTATTGTCGCAGACTAATTGAGGAAAGTGCCCCAAAATTTGAAAATTGTCAAATTGCAGAAGGGTCGTGTTACTAAATAAAAACTAGTACATTGTATCCCTGTGGCATTTGTGTTGCATTAATGTTCTAAAGTTACATTTAAATAACGATTTTTCATTGTGCGAAGTTTCTTTTCGCCTTCTCAATTTGAAGTTAATTTGTTAAATTGACCTTAGCACTAGGACACTTCAATTAAAGGTCAAATATGAACAGATAAAATTATAAAGGAATAAAAGGCTAATCAAATGAGTTATGGTTGTTTAAACAGTTACATTCAATTTAGCTTGAATTTACTGTTTTAGAAAAAAATACAAGTCCGGAGTTTCTTTTTGGCGGCACTGTAGTCTAAATAAACGGCGTTTCTTTAATAATAATAATAATAATAATAATAATAATAATAATAATAATAATAATAATAATAAAAAAAATAAAAAAATTCTGTTTAAATTCCTATCGAAACTAACCAAATTAAACATATCGCGTTTTATAAGCCAACTTACGGCCAGATAATTTGCTTTTACAAAAAGAGAATTCAATTATATGACGCTGAAACAAAGGCAAACAAAAATAAACCTTAACTGAAATAGTTAAATAGAAAACGAGGGGAGTTGTTAAATTCATGATTCCCCAGTGAAAAATACCACTTCTCTTCCAAACAATGTACACACAATCTATATATTTATACGATAGTGTATGTTTTTTTCGGTATCACACTTACATCCGGGTCGTTTAATGGTTATGTACTTCCATTTCTCGTAATAAATAATTCTTTATAATTTTTTGTTTCGATTTCAGTTTCGATTATATCTGATGGCACTCAAGTCATTTGCTATTTTATTAATAGTTTTACGAAGAACTCTTCATAATTTTGGTTCCCGTTTAGTATAGCTCCTGGCACTTAAGTCATCAATTTTTTATAAATAATTTTACCGATAATTCCTCGTAAGTTTTTTGTTTCGGTTTCGCTTATAGCTGATGGCACTCAAGTCATTTAATTTTTAGAAATAATTTTACTAAGAAGTCTTCATAATTTTGGTTTCAGATAATACTTAAGTCAACTATTTTTTATAAATAAATTTACCAAGAATAAGTTTTAGTTTCGGTGTCGATTATAGTTAATGACACTCCAAAAATCTTTTGTCTTTAATCATTTTATCAAGAATTATTCATAAGTATTGGTTCCGCTTTCGATTATAGCTGAAGGAACTAAAGTTATATATATATATATATATATATATATATATATATATATATATATATATATATATATATATATATATATCCATAAGTTTGAGATTTAGTTTCGATTCAAGCTGATGAACTGAAGTCATATGGATATATGTTTTATTTTTTAAATCGCAACTTTATAATATATAAAAGTCGATAGAACATTAACTCTATAATAATATATACGAAATCTGCAAGAATTAAAATATCGTATTTAAGCGTACTTTACGACCTGGCTCCGCCGAGCGTCCCTACTAGCTTGGATAAATACTTTTTCAGTTTTAACAAAATTTCATGGCAAGTGCTCATCTGAGCTTCAATCTATGGTCCCCCCCTCGTCAAACTTTCATGAAAAACACTCGTCTGGCCGAAACGACTATCAAATATTTCCCACATTCCTTGTCTCTGCCTAGATCTAAATGTAGAGTCCACGAGCAAAACTTCTTTCTTAGAACTGCACGCCTATGGAATTCTCTTTCGTTTGCCTGCTTTCTAGTTGACTACAATATGGTTGTCTTCAAGTCCAACCTAAACAAGTTTTTGATGAACCGCCTCCCCTCCCAAGTAATGGAATTTACAAAATTCCCACTACTTATGTTTACGACGCTATAATCATATTGACTAATGCATACCGATTAACCCTTATCCTCGAGTGGCCCCAGGCCTTGATCAGTGATGATTTCTGTGTAAAAAAAGCTACAATAATATCAGAGGTCTCCATTTACGCTGAATATCTTCAGAATGCCAACATCAATATATTCCATATGAATGAGTCACCTGTGGAATTTTCACAGGTCGTGCTAATAAAATTACTATTTAACTCATATATAAACTACAATTACTACTAATAGTAAAAAAAATAAATATATAAACTAATAAATATATAAGTACAAACTCCTATTAAAACCTTACTTTCAAATACAATTCGATAATATGTTATTTAGCATATAAAATTTATTATAGAAATTAGCAGGCAACATGGCGCCGGAAAAAGGTCTCGTAAGTCTTAAAACAATAGAAGGTCAAGCCTTTTCAAAAACTCGTCGACACTGCCTTAAATCATTTTTCGATGAATTGATGATGAGAGGTAGCAAATGATAGAAAGCAAGAAGGAGGGGAAACAAAACAGAAAGGTATAGAGAAAGATGGAGAGAAAGATATAGAGAAAAATATAGAGAAAGATGGAGAGAAAGATATAGAGAAAGATGGAGAGAGAGAAAGATATAGAGAAAGATGAAGAGAAAGATGAAGAGAAAGATATAGAGAAAGATATAGAGACAGATGGAGAGAAAGATATAGAGAAAGATATAGAGAAAGATGGAGAGAAAGGTATAGAGAAAGATATAGAGAAAGATATAGAAACAGATATAGAGAAAGATGGAGAGAAAGATATAAAGAAAGATGGAGAGAAAGATATAGTGAAAGATGGAGAGAAAGATGGACAGAAAGATGAAGAGAAAGATATAGAGAAAGATATAGAGAAAGATTGAGAGAGAGAAAGATATAGAGAAAGATATAGAGAAAGATGGAGAGAAAGATATAGCGAAAGATGGAGAGAAAGATATAGAGAAAGATATAGAGAAAGATGGAGAGAAAGATATAGAGAAAAAGATAGAAAAAGATATAGAAAAAGATATAGAGAAAGATGGAGAGAAAGATATAGAAGAAAATGGAGAGAAAGATATAGAAAAAGATATAGAGAAAGATGAAGAGAAAGATATAGAGAAAGATATAGAGAAAGATTGAGAGAGAGAAAGATATAGAGAAAGATATAGAGAAAGATGGAGAGAAAGATATAGAGAAAGATGGAGAGAAAGATATAGAGAAAGATATAAAGAAAGATGGAGAGAAAGATATAGAGAAAGATTGAGAGAAAGGTGGAGAGAAAAATAAAGAGAAAGATATAGAGAAAGATATAGAGAAAGATATCCAGAAAGATGGAGAGAGAGAAAGATATAGAGAAAGATATAGAGAAAGATATGGAGAAAGATGAAGAGAAAGATATAGAGAAAGATATAGAGGAAGATATAGCGAAAGATATAGAGAAAGATATAGAGGAAGATATAGAGAAAGATATAGAGAAAGATGGAGAGAAAGATATAGAGAAAGATATAGAGAAAGATGAAGAGAAAGATATAGAGAAAGATGAAGAGAAAGATATAAAGAAAGATATAGAGAAAGATATAGAGAAAGATGAAGAGAAAGATATAGAGAAAGATGAAGAGAAAGATATAGAGAAAGATATAGAGAGATATATAGAGGAAGATATAGAGGAAGATATAGAGAAAGATATAGAGAAAGATATAGAGAAAGATATAGAGAAAGATATAGAGGAAGATATAGAGAAAGATATAGAGACAGATATAGAGGAAGATATAGAGAAAGATATAGAGAAATATATAGAGAAAGATATAGAGGAAGATATAGAGGATGATATAGAGAAAGATAAAGAGGAAGATATAGAGAAAGATATAGAGGAAGATATAGAGGAAGATATAGAGACAGATATAGAGGAAGATATAGAGAAAGATATAGAGAAATATATAGAGAAAGATATAGAGGAAGATATAGAGAAAGATATAGAGAAAGATATAGAGGAAGATATAGAGGATGATATAGAGAAAGATAAAGAGGAAGATATAGAGAAAGATATAGAGGAAGATATAGAGGAAGATATAGAGAAAGATATAGAGAAAGATATAGAGGAAGATATAGAGAAAGATGAAGAGAAAGATATAGAGAAAGATATAGAGAAAGATATAGAGGAAGATATAGAGGAAGATATAGAGAAAGATATAGAGGCAGATATAGAGAAAGATATAGAGAAAGATATAGAGGAAGATATAGAGAAAGATATAGAGGAAGATATAGAGGAAGATATAGAGAAAGATATACAGAAAGATATAGAGGAAGATATAGGGGAAGATATGGAGGAAGATACAGAGAAAGATATAGAGGAAGATATAGAGAAAGATGAAGAGAAAGATATAGAGAAAGATATAGAGAAAGATATAGAGAAAGATATAGAGGAAGATATAAAGAAAGATATAGAGAAAGATATAGAGAAAGATATAGAGAAAGATATAGAGAAAGCTGGAGAGAGAGAAAGATATAGAGTTAGATATAGAGAAAGATATAGAGGAAGATATAGAGGAAGATATAGAGAAAGATATAGAGGAAGATATTGAGGAAGATATAGAGAACGATATAGAGGAAGATATAGAGAAAGATATAGAGAAAGATGGAGAGAGAGAAAGATATAGAGGAAGATATAGAGAAAGATATAGAGAAAGATATAGAGAAAGATATAGAGGAAGATGGAGAAAAAGATATAGAGAAAGATGGAGAGAAAGATATAGAGGAAGATATAAAGGAAGATATAGAGAAAGATATAGAGAAAGATGGAGAGAAAGGTATAGAGAAAGATATAGAGAAAGATATAGAGAAAGATGGAGAGAAAGATATAGAGGAAGATATAGAGGAAGATATAGAGAAAGATATAGAGGAAGATTGAGAGAAAGATATAGAGAAAGATCTAGAGAAAGATCTAGAGAAAGATATAGAGAAAGATATACAGAAAGTTTGAGAGAGAGAAAGATATAGAGAAAGATATAGAGGAAGATATAGAGAAAGATATAGAGAAAGATAGAGAGGAAGATGGAGAGAAAGATATAGAGAAAGATATAGAGAAATATATAGAGAAAGATATAGAGAAAGATATAGAGGAAGATATAGAGAAAGATATAGAGAAAGATATAGAGGAAGATATAGATGGTGATATAGAGAAAGATAAAGAGGAAGATATAGAGAAAGATATAGAGGAAGATATAGAGGAAGATATAGAGAAAGATATAGAGAAAGCTATAGAGGAAGATATAGAGAAAGATGAAGAGAAAGATATAGAGAAAGATATAGAGAAAGATATCCAGAAAGATGGAGAGAGAGAAAGATATAGAGAAAGATATAGAGAAAGATATGGAGAAAGATGAAGAGAAAGATATAGAGAAAGATATAGAGGAAGATATAGCGAAAGATATAGAGAAAGATATAGAGGAAGATATAGAGAAAGATATAGAGAAAGATGGAGAGAAAGATATAGAGAAAGATATAGAGAAAGATGAAGAGAAAGATATAGAGAAAGATGAAGAGAAAGATATAAAGAAAGATATAGAGAAAGATATAGAGAAAGATGAAGAGAAAGATATAGAGAAAGATGAAGAGAAAGATATAGAGAAAGATATAGAGAGATATATAGAGGAAGATATAGAGGAAGATATAGAGAAAGATATAGAGAAAGATATAGAGAAAGATATAGAGAAAGATATAGAGGAAGATATAGAGAAAGATATAGAGACAGATATAGAGGAAGATATAGAGAAAGATATAGAGAAATATATAGAGAAAGATATAGAGGAAGATATAGAGGATGATATAGAGAAAGATAAAGAGGAAGATATAGAGAAAGATATAGAGGAAGATATAGAGGAAGATATAGAGACAGATATAGAGGAAGATATAGAGAAAGATATAGAGAAATATATAGAGAAAGATATAGAGGAAGATATAGAGAAAGATATAGAGAAAGATATAGAGGAAGATATAGAGGATGATATAGAGAAAGATAAAGAGGAAGATATAGAGAAAGATATAGAGGAAGATATAGAGGAAGATATAGAGAAAGATATAGAGAAAGATATAGAGGAAGATATAGAGAAAGATGAAGAGAAAGATATAGAGAAAGATATAGAGAAAGATATAGAGGAAGATATAGAGGAAGATATAGAGAAAGATATAGAGGCAGATATAGAGAATGATATAGAGAAAGATATAGAGGAAGATATAGAGAAAGATATAGAGGAAGATATAGAGGAAGATATAGAGAAAGATATAGAGAAAGATATAGAGGAAGATATAGGGGAAGATATGGAGGAAGATACAGAGAAAGATATAGAGGAAGATATAGAGAAAGATGAAGAGAAAGATATAGAGAAAGATATAGAGAAAGATATAGAGAAAGATATAGAGGAAGATATAAAGAAAGATATAGAGAAAGATATAGAGAAAGATATAGAGAAAGATATAGAGAAAGCTGGAGAGAGAGAAAGATATAGAGTTAGATATAGAGAAAGATATAGAGGAAGATATAGAGGAAGATATAGAGAAAGATATAGAGGAAGATATTGAGGAAGATATAGAGAACGATATAGAGGAAGATATAGAGAAAGATATAGAGAAAGATGGAGAGAAAGGTATAGAGAAAGATATAGAGAAAGATATAGAGAAAGATGGAGAGAAAGATATAGAGGAAGATATAGAGGAAGATATAGAGAAAGATATAGAGGAAGATTGAGAGAAAGATATAGAGAAAGATCTAGAGAAAGATCTAGAGAAAGATATAGAGAAAGATATACAGAAAGTTTGAGAGAGAGAAAGATATAGAGAAAGATATAGAGGAAGATATAGAGAAAGATATAGAGAAAGATAGAGAGGAAGATGGAGAGAAAGATATAGAGAAAGATATAGAGAAATATATAGAGAAAGATATAGAGAAAGATATAGAGGAAGATATAGAGAAAGATATAGAGAAAGATATAGAGGAAGATATAGATGGTGATATAGAGAAAGATAAAGAGGAAGATATAGAGAAAGATATAGAGGAAGATATAGAGGAAGATATAGAGAAAGATATAGAGAAAGCTATAGAGGAAGATATAGAGAAAGATGAAGAGAAAGATATAGAGAAAGATATAGAGAAAGATATAGAGGAAGATATAGAGAAAGATATAGAGGAAGATATAGAGAAAGATATAGAGGAAGATATAGAGGAAGATATAGAGGAAGATATAGAGAAAGATATAGAGAAAGATATAGAGGAAGATATAGAGAAAGATATAGAGAAAGATATAGAGGAAGATATAGAGAAAGATGAAGAGAAAGATATAGAGAAAGATATAGAGAAAGATATAGAGAAAGATATAGAGGAAGATATAAAGAAAGATATAGAGAAAGATATAGAGAAAGATATAGAGAAAGATATAGAGAAAGCTGGAGAGAGAGAAAGATATAGAGTTAGATATAGAGAAAGATATAGAGGAAGATATAGAGGAAGATATAGAGAAAGATATAGAGGAAGATATGGAGGAAGATATGGAGAACGATATAGAGGAAGATATAGAGAAAGATATAGAGAAATATATAGAGAAAGATATAGAGGAAGATATAGAGAAAGATATAGAGAAAGATATAGAGAAAGATATAGAGGATGATATAGAGAAAGATAAAGAGGAAGATATAGAGAAAGATATAGAGGAAGATATAGAGGAAGATATAGAGAAAGATATAGAGAAAGATATAGAGGAAGATATAGAGAAAGATGAAGAGAAAGATATAGAGAAAGATATAGAGAAAGATATAGAGGAAGATATAGAGGAAGATATAGAGAAAGATATAGAGGAAGATATAGAGAAAGATATAGAGAAAGATATAGAGGAAGATATAGAGAAAGATATAGAGGAAGATATAGAGGAAGATATAGAGAAAGATATAGAGAAAGATATAGAGGAAGATATAGAGAAAGATATAGAGAAAGATATAGAGGAAGATATGGAGGAAGATATAGAGAAGGTATAGAGAAAGATATAGAGGAAGATATAGAGAAAGATGAAGAGAAAGATATAGAGAAAGATATAGAGAAAGATATAGAGAAAGATATAGAGGAAGATATAAAGAAAGATATAGAGAAAGATATAGAGAAAGATATAGAGAAAGATATAGAGAAAGCTGGAGAGAGAGAAAGATATAGAGTTAGATATAGAGAAAGATATAGAGGAAGATATAGAGGAAGATATAGAGAAAGATATAGAGGAAGATATGGAGGAAGATATAGAGAACGATATAGAGGAAGATATAGAGAAAGATATAGAGAAATATATAGAGAAAGATATAGAGGAAGATATAGAGAAAGATATAGAGAAAGATATAGAGGAAGATATAGAGGATGATATAGAGAAAGATAAAGAGGAAGATATAGAGAAAGATATAGAGGAAGATATAGAGGAAGATATAGAGAAAGATATAGAGAAAGATATAGAGGAAGATATAGAGAAAGATGAAGAGAAAGATATAGAGAAAGATATAGAGAAAGATATAGAGGAAGATATAGAGGAAGATATAGAGAAAGATATAGAGGAAGATATAGAGAAAGATATAGAGAAAGATATAGAGAAAGATATAGAGGAAGATATAGAGGAAGATATGGAGGAAGATATAGAGAAAGATATAGAGGAAGATATAGAGAAAGATGAAGAGAAAGATATAGAGAAAGATATAGAGAAAGATATAGAGAAAGATATAGAGGAAAGTATAAAGAAAGATATAGAGAAAGATATAGAGAAAGATATAGAGAAAGATATAGAGAAAGCTGGAGAGAGAGAAAGATATAGAGTTAGATATAGAGAAAGATATAGAGGAAGATATAGAGGAAGATATAGAGAAAGATATAGAGGAAGATATGGAGGAAGATATAGAGAACGATATAGAGGAAGATATAGAAAAAGATATAGAGAAAGATGGAGAGAGAAAAAGATATAGAGGAAGATATAGAGAAAGATATAGAGAAAGATGTAGAGAAAGATATAGAGGAAGATGGAGAAAAAGATATAGAGAAAGATGGAGAGAAAGATATAGAGGAAGATATAGAGGAAGATATAGAGAAAGATATAGAGAAAGATGGAGAGAAAGGTATAGAGAAAGATATAGAGAAAGATATAGAGAAAGATGGAGAGAAAGATATAGAGGAGGATATAGAGGAAGATATAGAGAAAGATATAGAGGAAGATGGAGAGAAAGATATAGAGAAAGATCTAGAGAAAGATCTAGAGAAAGATATAGAGAAAGATATACAGAAAGATGGAGAGAGAGAAAGATATAGAGGAAGATATAGAGGAAGATATAGAGAAAGATATAGAGAAAGATAGAGAGGAAGATGGCGAGAAAGATATAGAGAAAGATATAGAGAAATATATAGAGAAAGATATAGAGGAAGATATAGAGACAGATATAGAGAAAGATATAGAGGAAGATATAGAGGATGATATAGAGAAAGATAAAGAGGAAGATATAGAGAAAGATATAGAGGAAGATATAGAGGAAGATATAGAGAAAGATATAGAGAAAGCTATAGATAAAGATATAGAGAAAGATGAAGAGAAAGATATAGAGAAAGATATAGAGAAAGATATAGAGGAAGATATAGAGAAAGATATAGAGGAAGATATAGAGGAAGATATAGAGAAAGATATAGAGGAAGATATAGAGGAAGATATAGAGAAAGATATAGAGAAAGATATAGAGAAAGATATAGAGGAAGATATAGAGAAAGATATAGAGAAAGATATAGAGAAAGATATAGAGAAAGATATAGAGGAAGATATAGAGGAAGATATAGAGAAAGATATAGAGAAAGATATAGAGAAAGATATAGAGGAAGATATAGAGAAAGATATAGAGGAAGATATAGAGAAAGATATAGAGAAAGATATAGAGGAAGATATAGAGGAAGATATAGAGAAAGATATAGAGAAAGATATAGAGAAAGATATAGAGGAAGATATAGAGAAAGATATAGAGAAAGATATAGAGAAAGATATAGAGGAAGATATAGAGGAAGATATGGAGGAAGATATAGAGACAGATATAGAGAAAGATATAGAGGAAGATATAGAGAAAGATGAAGAGAAAGATATAGAGAAAGATATAGAGAAAGATATAGAGAAAGATATAGAGGAAGATATAAAGAAAGATATAGAGAAAGATATAGAGAAAGATATAGAGAAAGATATAGAGAAAGCTGGAGAGAGAGAAAGATATAGAGTTAGATATAGAGAAAGATATAGAGGAAGATATAGAGGAAGATATAGAGAAAGATATAGAGGAAGATATGGAGGAAGATATAGAGAACGATATAGAGGAAGATATAGAGAAAGATATAGAGAAAGATGGAGAGAGAGAAAGATATAGAGTTAGATATAGAGAAAGATATAGAGAAAGATATAGAGAAAGATATAGAGGAAGATGGAGAAAAAGATATAGAGAAAGATGGAGAGAAAGATATAGAGGAAGATATAGAGGAAGATATAGAGAAAGATATAGAGAAAGATGGAGAGAAAGGTATAGAGAAAGATATATAGAGAAAGATATAGAGAAAGATGGAGAGAAAGATATAGAGGAAGATATAGAGGAAGATGAAGAGAAAGATATAGAGAAAGATATAGAGGAAGATATAGAGAAAGATATAGAGGAAGATGGAGAGAAAGATATAGAGAAAGATATAGAGAATGATCTAGAGAAAGATATAGAGGAAGATATAGAGAAAGATGGAGAGAGAGAAAGATATAGAGGAAGATATAGAGGAAGATATAGAGAAAGATATAGAGAAAGATATAGAGGAAGATGGAGAGAAAGATATAGAGAAAGATATAGAGAAAGATCTAGAGAAAGATATAGAGAAAGATATAGAGAAAGATGGAGAGAGAGAAAGATATAGAGGAAGATATAGAGGAAGATATAGAGAAAGATATAGAGAAAGATATAGAGGAAGATGGAGAGAAAGATATAGAGAAAGATATAGAGAAAGATCTAGAGAAAGATATAGAGGAAGATATAGAGAAAGATGAAGAGAAAGATGAAGAGAAAGATATAGAGGAAGATATAGAGAATGATAAAGAGGAAGATATAGAGAAAGATATAGAGAACGATTAAGAGAAAGATATAGAGGAAGATATAGAGAAAGATAAAGAGGAAGATATAGAGAAAGATATAGAGAAAGATATAGAGAAAGATATAGAGAAAGATGAAGAGAAAGACGAAGAGAAAGATATAGAGGAAGATATAGAGAAAGATATAGAGAAAGATATAGAGGAAGATATAGAGGAAGATGGAGAGAAAGATATAGAGGAAGATGGAGAGAAAGATATAGAGAAAGATATAGAGAAAGATATAGAGAAAGATGAAGAGAAAGATATACAGGAAGATATAGAGAAAGATATAGAGAAAGATATAGAGGAAGATGGAGAGAAAGATATAGAGAAAGATGGAGAGAAAGATATAGAGAAAGATAGTGAGAAAGATATAGAGGAAGATATAGAGAAAGATATAGAGGAAGATGAGAGAAAGGTATAGAGAAAGATATAGAGAAAGATATAGAGGAAGATGAGAGAAAGATATAGAGAAAGATGGAGAGAAAGATATAGAGGAAGATATAGAGGAAGATGAAGAGAAAGATATAGAGGAAGATAAGAGAAAGATATAGAGGAAGATATAGAGGAAGATGAAGAGAAAGATATAGAGAAAGATATAGAGGAAGATGAGAGAAAGATATAGAGAAAGATGGAGAGAAAGATATAGAGGAAGATATAGAGGAAGATGAAGAGAAAGATATAGAGGAAGATGAAGAGAAAGATATAGAGGAAGATAAGAGAAAGATATAGAGAAAGATGGAGAGAAAGATATAGAGAAAGCTGGAGATGAAGGGACGTTTAAGGGAACAATGACAATAAGAGATTCGGAATTGAGGGGAAATAGAGAATAAAACAGTCGCTAATACAGGAAAGTCAGGAATGTCAAAGAAGAATGGGAGGAAAAGAAATAGAAAAGAAAAAAAGAGGAAGGTAAAGAGAGAGAGAGATAGAGAGAGAGAGAGGAGATGGTAAATAGGGAGACGGAGAAATTATATTTCGATTTATGTATATTTTATATCTATTATTGTAGAGACAGTTTTATTAAAGATTACATTGTACTTAATATATAGTAGTGGTTTCTAAAGCTACAAAATATATGAGTGGGATGCAATCAATCGACACCAATATTTTTAACTCTCTAGCGTCATTCGCTTGTATATGACTTAAGTACAGAAGGAAAACTTTAAAAATTAACGTAGTTAAATGTACAAATGTGTACTTGTGCGTGTTCAGATGAGTACTTTTTTTTTACATAGGAATCACCACTTATCAAGGCACTACCGGGGGTGCATAGATTGAAGTTCAACATTTGCCATGAAAATAACGATAAAGCAGAGACAGGCTCGAAAAGTCTCTTCTGTGGGAAAAAAGGCATTCCCCACTAGGCTACGAAGTCTATTTTGAACTCTGTCAAGACAGGTTGGCCGAACCTGGCTTTTATATAGGTCGAGAATTGCATCAACTTTATCAACTTACCTCCGCCAAGTTCTAATTTTTCTCTTTTGATCCTTTGGCAACTATTTATACCGGCTATACTTGTTATATACGACATGATCACGTTTGACACACCAGTTCCCGTCAAATCCCCGAAGTTAAGCAACGATGAGCCTAGTCACTACCAGATGGGTGACCGTTTGGGACTTTCAGGTGCAGTATGTACTCTCCGCTTATCTCGGCATTGTTTCCTGTCGTCCTTGACTTTTCCTTGCAACTGGGCTAAAGCAGTGTCTATTCAGGAGAGGTGTGATTGGGATTGCGCAACCCTTGCCACACAATTACAAACTGTCCCTACAGGGGGTATCCTTTGTCTTTCGAGACTGAACGGAAGCATCGATACCGGCTAAATTGCCAATGGGCGTATTCTACATACCCTAATTCCGCTATATGTCATGTTTCAAGTTTGTAGATCATAAAGTGATAGAGTAGTATAGTAGAGACTGTGCCGCCGACACAGATCGACAAAGTCACTTAATATATATATATATTTTCGTTCATTATATATATATTTTTTCGTTCATTATATATATATATATATATATATATATATATATATATATATATATATATACTAGCATTTCGGCCCGGCGTTGCCCGGGTGTTTGGAGGTGTATGCTGAGCAAAAAAAAAAAGGTCAATTTTTTTTTTAACTTTTACCCCTATTATAACCTCTTAACATTTATTGTTTTGGGCTCCAATTGAGTTACTAAGTTAGATCTATGTCCAAGGAACCTATATCTAAAATTCCAAGTGTTTAGACCGAAAATTGTCGGAGGGGTTTGGTAGAGTTCTCAAAGGTCAAATCGTTCAACTTTGACCCCTTAACAGCCAAATTTTTGGCCGAAAACCGATCACAAAGGTTTTTTTCAAATCTCAGTACCCCGTATATCAAATTTCGAGTATGTAGACTGAAAATTGACAGAGTTATTGCGTAGGGAAATGTACACAGACACACACAGACACGTTCACTTTTATATATATATATATATATATATATATATATATATATATATATATATATATATATATATATATATATGGGAAATAAAGCATTTCAACTTGACTCCAATAAAAAAGGATAAGACCATTCGACAGTCAATCTTTGTGCCCTTTTAATAGTAAAAGAAAAACCATCGACTATCCAAAATGTATGACTGCGCCATTTTATTTTTTGCTACCGTGGCCGCCATTTTGTTGTGGCAAAAGACATTTTTTTTGCGCGCGCGATCAAGAAAAGGAACGGAACACAAAAGAAGGAAACAATATAAACAGGCTCAAATCAACCCGAACGTTAATTATTGATCATCTATATTTGCCTGTTGTGGAATATATATTCACTAATAACTCAATTAACGGTAATCGATACTTTTGAAAAGCGTCCTTGTATTCACACAATCAAATTGATACGCTCCAGATGATGGAACCCTATCAACGCTTAGTTCACAGACCGTGTGTGTGTGTGTCTGTGTGTGTGTCTGTGTGTGTGTGTGTGTGTGTGTGTGTGTGTGTGTGTGTGCATGAGGATGCTTTAGCAAAAGTAGACGCACATACATATATATGTGTGTTCGGGTGTGTCTTTATACATACACGCATACGCACACACACACGCACACACACACACATATATGTATATATATATATATATATATATATATAGCAATAAATTGTAATTATTAAAACCATTAAGAGACTGCTCAAGAAGAGCAACTATATGTATATTTTTATTACCGTTTTATCTGCTTAGTTTCACATGTTTTGTTTACCGAAGTTTCGCCAGACTTTGCAGAAGAAGTGTAAAGTCTGACGAAATTAAAAATGTTGTGTTAACATATATATATATATATATATATATATATATATATATATATATAATTTGTTGTTCAGCCAAATGTATTAACAATCACCAGGGACATTTTCTTCCTGTTTTAGAATCTCGTAGGTCTCTCCTAAGCAAAATGAACCATGGAGGTCCTTCAACTAGTAGCAATATCTTTATCTCTACAATTATATAAAATGAACTATAATATAAGGGTGTGCGTGAGAGGGAGAGAGTTCTCTATGGACTCGAAAACGACTGCGCCGATTTTTATACATTTTTACACGAAGGTACTTAATATATGCCTGGTAGTGTTCTTAGATTGGTTTTGTATCAGAATGACTTTGGTAAGTATCGATAATCGATAATCAAAATAATCCGATGAAAGCAGGAATAGGAAATTTTGACTAATTTTATACAGCTTAACATTACAAGTGCATTTGAGAAGCTTATTTCCACACAAGCTGAAAGGCCCGACCTATAAAATCAACAGTATGTTTGTTAAGATGAGACAGGTGCGTTCGAAATAAATGTTTCTATTTAAAGCACAATTGTACTATGATACTAGGCTTTCTCATTTGAAACAAATTCCAGCCATTCTCACCGCACAAGCAGTAAGGCCGACATATAGAATCAACAGTAAATTCTTTGGTATGATAAAGGCATGAATATTTTCGTTTAGAGCACAATTGAAGCATGATACTTTACTTTTGCATTTTAAACTTAAATTTAAGCAATAATATATATATATATATATATATATATATATATATATATATATATATATAAAAGAGAAAATGTATGTATGTATGTATGTGTGTCAGGTCATGTCATGTGCTACTGGTACCATGTAACCCAGTACTACCTGTCTCATGGTCGGGTCACCGGCGACTAAACTGGTTCCCCCACCAGACTTGTTTGGTGAGGAGGGCGGCTAGTCTCCCTGAAGGATTAAAAATAAGACCTTCCAAAGGGCGACTGAACTCTTTTTCTGGGTCAACGGCCAACTAGCACCGTGTATATTTGTGTGTGTGTGTGTGTGTGTGTGTGTGTGTGTGTGTGTGTGTGTGTGTGTGTGTGTGTGTGTGTGTGTGTGTATTGGGGTGGAGAGGGCTCCCGTAAGCCGTGGTGAAAGCAACCTTTCTAGGAGAAGCAAATCTCTGATTTAAAAAACCATAAAGCGGAAGACCATTACCCGCATTAAGCTGGTCTGCAGTTTAATTTGTTGCTGGCTATCTTGCTCTTGCTTGTTGCTGGATCTCAACATTTTGAACCGAGAGAGAGATTTAGCTGTCGTACAAAGCTAAGACTCTGTAACATCATATTTGTAAAGATACTCCCTCGGGCATTTCGGCTCATGGATTTTAAATGTCTGAGGGAGTGGCACTCGTCTGACAAGACGTTGCAATCATCATGTATGTGTGTTCGCTTTGTCTGTATGTCTACAAAAGGCTTTTTTCAGAGAAGCAGTCGGTCGGTTCACAACTTTTTTAAACTTTATATCACATATAAATCTTAATATCTCAGAGTTAACAATGAAGCTCGCCTGTCTATTTAATTTGCTCGACTTCGGGAAGATAAATATTAAACATTTGTCGCTCGCCGCATGTTGGTTAGCCTTGGCAAAAACGTTAAAAATTGGCAAAAACGTTAATTTTTTCACCCTGAAATCAACAATTTTCTACAGGGGGGGCAACAAAAACCGTCCTCTCATATCGAGATCGGTTCTACGCATGTGTCAGATGACGTCATGACCTGATTTAGTTTAAGTAGTTGGAGAACTGACTAAATGGCGTCTTAGGTCAGTTGGTTAGAGCGCTTGGTCATTATCTAAAAGTTTGGGGATCGAATCGTGGTGTGAAATTTCTTTTTTTTGTCGAGTTTTTAAATTTTAATATTGAAGCAGGGTTATTTAAGTCATTTTTCACGTAACGTTCGGTTTTCTGTTGTTTTTTTTTTTTACTTCGCTTATTCTTAGGTTTTCATTAACACCCCCACCCCCGATCGACCACACACATCCAAAAACACCAGGGCAACGCCGGGTACCCACCGATTTTTTAAATTTTAACATTGAAACAGGTTTATTTCAGCCATTTTTTTCGTGTTTTTTTTTTTGGTTTTTATTTTTCAGATTTTTTAAAGAAGTTTTAACGTTCGTTTTTCTGTTTTCTTTTTTGTTTTTGTTTTTCCGATTTTTACATTTAACATCGTTCGTTAGTATTTTGTGTTTTTTTTTTCGATTTTTTTTTTAAGTTTTAACTTAACCGAATAAAAAAGCTCAATACGCAATAGAGACTAGAGCTTATTATAAGAGAAAGAAAATTAAAACTGTAAGTTGAAATTTACAATCAAAATTTATTGATCGACTGAATACTCCAAAAAACAATATCCAAATTAAATAATTTAATAATTAATAATAAATTAAATATAAATTTTTTTTGGAGTATCAGGTCGAACACTAAATTTTTATTGTAAATTTCATCTTAGAGTTTTAATATATATATATATATATATATATATATATATATATATATATATAAACAATTTTATAAGATAAACAGTAGGTTCTTTACAGTGCAGTGTAGGTTACAATGTATTGTGGATTAATCCTTGCGGGGAGACATTTGAAGCTTCCTCCCGTTGCACCGCGATGGGTCAGAACTAGAACAGGCAATCAATCGATTTGATTGAAAAAAAACTTTTGCAACTTCACCAACATCGATAAGAAAAAAAAATGTATTCATTGATCATTATTCTATCCCGGACAATACCAGGTCCCCCCGCTTGTACTGCTTTAGTTATAACTAAATAAGTATCGTATAAGCAAATAATATGTTTCTGTGTAATTTACTTGGAGTAGATAATAAGGATGCGTTCTTCGATTCCGTTTTTATAATCTCCAAAAGTAACTTTTTTCAATCTGAAGAAAAGACAAAGTAGTCTTTTTCTAATCTTGTTAACGGCTGCTTCTACTGCTTTGTTTCGACATAATATCTTGACAGATAACACTGCAAGACACGCGGTCTGCTTTGCTGAAGCTGAAATCTTTCTAATTATGAAGGAAATGCCATTAAAATATCTGTTTAATCTTATCAGTTGTGATAACACCATTAAAAATTTAATCTAATATTGCCAGCGTTCGGGTAACTGACGCAACTTCGAAAACCAAGTTTGAATACAAAGGCCAAAGAAAATTTATATAATGTAGAGATGCTGACCAAAAAATACCGTACATTTTTATAGTTCAAAATTTTGTAGATGAGAATTCATGATATGTATAGTTTGGATTGTCCGATAATGTGCTCATCTAAGTGTTATTCTCACAACGTTTTGGTCAACTCTCCAAATCTCACCGCAGAAAACGTGATCTCGCCAACTCTCGCTAATTATCACGACTCGAGGCCAAGCTGCAGGTGTCTTTGACGTCACCTTATAACACTTTCATGTCAACATCAGCGATCACTTAGTTAGAAACCTATTTTCAAGTATATCTATATATCTATAAAAATAAGAATGCGAGTGTATGTGGCAGAGGGAGGGGAGAAGACAATTCTCAACCTATATACTTAACGAATTTTTTTTCTACAGACTTGAAATTTGGTATATAGGGTAATCAGTCACCCGAAAAAAGAGCTACAAGAGGTCAAAATTAAAAAAAAAAAAGCTCCGTGGAAAGTTTTCTCTGTTTGATAACCGTTTCATGATTGCGCATGCGTGAATGGTTCACATTCCAAATTCTTTGTATTAAGTGTAAGTCGATTTGAAAACACCTTTTTAAAGAGCGTGTAACGCTGGTCGATATCGTAATTGGCCCCACTGTCTTTAAGTTTTGGTTTCGATCTCAGTCCGAGTATTTTTTATTCTATTTACAAGAAGTGAACTGTTTAGACAAAATGGATAAATAAAAACAAAAACAAAAAACATAATATTCGCATGCACATGTCTCAGTTTCTTCAGGGTATTTTTTTAGTTCATTTTTTTAAGGAATTTAACGTTACGTTTAATACCTATGTAGAAACATGTAAACATATACATAACTAGCTTTATATAGAGAGAAAGAGATATAAGAAATAAAGGGATATCGGCCGCTTTTGTCAGTGTATTTAACCTCCAAGTCTTAAATCATTATAAATTTCTTAAATGGAAACCCGAGGCCAAAGCTCCGTTGCCGTACATCCTCTGTATGTCACTGCCCTAGTGTAAGGTAACCTAATCAATCTAGACATGAACAGAAGATGTAATGAATATGAGTACATCCGGGTTCTTCTTCACATGATTATGATTGGCTGGTTAACTTCAGTAAGGCGACTTACTAGATTACTATTTGAAGACTGTAGCCCAGACCACTCAGGTACTCCAAACGAATATATCCCTTTCGTGAGATATATGAACAAACAACATGAAAGTAACTAATGTCAATAAGAACGTCATGAGATTATTATGAATTGCATCTTCCCAACCAACTGAAGATGTTTCTAATAAATAAGAAATCTGCATTAATTAAAATATAATATTTATGCGTATTTTATGACTGGGCAACGCCGGGCGGTCTGCTAGTACATCTATAAAAAGTAAGAATGTGTGTGAGGACACGTTTCAACCTATATACTCAACGAATCTTTGATCTATAGATTTGAAAATTTGTATATAAGGTAGCCGGACAGTTGGAAAACTTTTTAATCGTGTTTCTTCTGGAAAAAAAGGGCTACTACGGGATCCAAATCGAAAAACTGTTTCACGAATGCGCATGTGTGAATCGTTCAGATGACAGATGACTTATATTAAGAATAAGTAGGCTTGAAATCATTTTGAAAAGCATGGCAAGCTGGCCTAATGGTTATCGCACTTGACTCACTGTCTTAAGGTTTGGTTTCTATTTCAGCTCGAGTATTTGTTTTTTACCTACAATAAGTGAACTGTTTAGAAAAACATAATACTCGCATGCATATGTATCGGTTTCTTTTCTTTTTTTTTATTTAATATTTTTAAGGAATTAAACGTTATGTTTAATACCGGGCAACGCCGGATACATCCTCTAGTGGATTTATTAGGTTAAAGCAAAAATAATGTCGTTTTTGATATATGGTAACGTCAAAAACCGACATTATTTTTGCACCAACATAATATATATATATATATATATATATATATATATATATATATATATATATATATATATATATATATATATATATATATATATATACAGGGTGTTCCAAAAGTCTTGGGCACATTTTGACATTGAATATCTCTAGAACTAAAAAACACATCTGGTATATCTGGTATATTTTGCTATAGCCTTACAAAAAACTTAATGCATTTAGCTTTAAAATGGCACCGCTTTCATCTTACTACCGTTCACAAGTAAGCAGAAATGCGGACTTGGAATGTGCCCAAGACTTTTGGAACACCCTGTATATAAGGTTTCTAATTTGTGGATATCTACCAGCCAATTTCTGTTTGCTAGCTGTCGTAGGGCACCAGTATATAGCAAGTCAACCTTCTTTAGCTGTTTTTTTTACAAAGAAGTCACCGCTCATCAAGGCTAAAGGCCACTCGAGGATAAGGCATAATAAGTGTACAGTGGTCAATGGGATAGTGACGTAGTAATTATTAGTAGTGGAAATTTGGTAAATTGGGTTACTTAAAGGGAATGGCTCATCGAGAACTTGTTTACATTGGACTTGAAGACGATTATATTATAGTCAGCCGGAAAGTAAGCAAATGGAATGTTCCACAGGTGTGCAGTTCTAAGAAAAAAGTTTTGTTCATGGAATCTACGTTTAGGTTTAGGCATGCACAAAAAGTGGGAAAAATTATTCATAGTGATTTCAGCTAGACGAGTGTTTCTCGTGAATTTTTGGCTAGGGGAACGATAGATTGGAGCTCAGACGAGCGCTTGCATGAAAATAACGATAAAGCAGGGTCTGACTTGCAACGTCTCTTCTGTGAGAAAGAGGTTTTTGTATTGTGACAATAGGTCTATATTTGTGAATATTGGAAAGGTTTCGAGGAAGCACAGTCGTCAGCATTCCAACTGTTTCACGGAAAGAGCGTCGCGCTGTTTCTATTTTCGTATTGTTTATTGTTTCGGGTTCGTATTGATTTGATATAATATTATTGAATATTGACAATCCAAATATCAATCTTCATTTTAAAAAAACTGATTAATTTTTAACAAGTTTAAAGTGTACCAAGAGATTTATTTCTTCTTTTTTTTACCTTTACTTTATTTTCGGTTACAACCACTTAGCAACAAAATCACACCCCGTCTCTGTGGAAGTCCCTAGGTGCCAGAAAGCTTTCTACAAGGTGGAACGATAAAATTTGTCGACTTAGAATAGACCTGATTCTATTTCCGTTTGATGCAAACTGTTCTTCGTATTTTTTTTATTTTCAGAGAATCTAATAGTTGTTCAGTTGTATGCAAATCCCAATGGCGATAGTAGCCTTCTATCATGTATGAAAGTGACACAATGTTCAACGATTGAGATCGAAGATGCACTGCTGTACAACTGATGTTCTCCATTGATCCATTGCCAGCACTTTCAAAACGCAACGGACGATTCAACGCTGTAGTGCACAGCTCAACAAGGATTCCAGCCACGGTTATGGTCTTTGGTGTGGTTTCAAGTAGGGCTACATCATGCCACTCGGCTTTAAATCAATCCCAAAGTGGACTTGGATATGCTAAAGAGTGTGGTGATCTCTTGATGCAATAAGGTGGCCACGAGCAGACCCTGGATGTGGTAGCTCTTCGCGGCGGCCAACAAGTCCAAAGAGACGCAGCCATGGCTTCAGAAGGAGTGCTACGACTTTCTGCCTTGTTTTTATCGTCCCCCCTCGCTCCCCGATGTGAACCCGCTGGATTACTTTGTTTGGTCATACATTGAGAACATCACCAACATGACCTCTCACAACACCAAAGCCAGCCTGATCGACGCCATCCGCCTAGTATTCGCCAAGCTCCCACCGGCATTTGTGGAAAAGGCATTCTCCCAGTTGCGAACCCGTATCAAGGCAGTGATTGAGGCTGAAGGCGGCTACATTGAATAGATGTCTGCTCTACTGCTTAATCAAGTTACCTGAATTGATTTTTCAATAAAAAGTTCTAAAATAAAGCTATGGTGTTGTTTTCTTCAGGGCGACAAATTTATCGTTTCACCCTGTGATCTAATAGTTTTTTCCCCCCTCGATACTGCTAGACTTTGGAATTCCCTTCCTACTACCTGCTTCCCTGACTGTACCTATATGCAGACGTTTAGGTGTGATGTAAATCAAAATCTTTCCTAGACATGGTCCTAAATAGTAGCCGTTTACGTCCAAGTTGCGATATGCTTTCTCAGAGGTGAACGTGAGTGAAAAGAAAGTAAAATGTATTGAAATAGTAGAACGTGTACATGTCTATCTGTTAATATGAATACATAAGCAATATTTTTTTTAGTAATTAAATTTTCCTCGTTTTAAATCAATGTCTCAAGTAGAGAACTTTGCCAAGCGACAGCGGGACACCAAAAACAGTCATTTATCAGAACTGATTAATAAATATTCTGACTTTTAGAGATGAAATATGAATGCTTGTATTATTTAGATTAATCAAAAACTTTGAGTGTTATCTGCACAAGGTGTTTGTTAATTTTACCTCCGACCTTCGTCAGGTCTAAAAGTCGCTATGTTTTTTGCATGAAAAAAGGGCTGGCTCTGCATTTGAAAGCTGTTTAAAGAATTCAATCTCCCATTTCTTGGCCTTTAGGTCATGATCAAAGTGTAGTATCAGAACAGATACTACTCTTTGACCAGGACCTGAAGGCAAGAAATGGAAGATTGAAATTCTTCAATCTTTTGTTCTCGGTTAGTGGAGGAGAAATCCTTCACGACTGGGACAATTTTAATTTTTGTTTCTTTTTCCCCCACATTAAAAAACGGCCCTGGTGTTTAACTCTGCCCTCGTGGGGAGGCAAGTTAAACAGGTAAATTTACTGTAAAATATGTTGCGCCATTCCAAAACCTAACTGTGTCCTTAGATATAATGGAGACCGCATGTAAATGGAGGAGTACTTAATAAAGCTAGGGCAACTCTAAACTTTGTAAAACAGTATTGCTGGTAATAACCAGCTAAAGTACTTCCCAACTTCCGGCGTGGATATTACCGGAAGCGACGACAAGTCAAAGTCCCTTCGTTTATTTCCCCTGTGCATGTGATATTTGTTTCATACGCTTTTCTGGTCGTTCTTTTTTTATTTTTTAATAATCAGTAAAAAGTTTTTTTATGTTTTTTTATTATTATTTTAATCAGGAGTTATTGAAATTATTTTTTCTTTTTTTCTAAAGAATTACTGAAAACACTTTTTTAAAACTATTTTGAGAATATTATGAGTAGGATAGCTTTTTTTATGATGTTTGAAATCGTGTTCTTTTGATATGAATAGTTATTTCAATTCCAATAATTTAATGTCTATTCGATAAATATATTAAATACATAAATTCAAATAACAAAAATATAATTTTTAAAATTGTAGCAACAAAACGTACGTTTGCAATTTCCTATCCATAATTCTTTAAACATTTCAAATAAAATATTTTTTTGTAATTTTGTTATTAAAAATGCAAATAAAGATCCTTCTATCGGTCCAGTAGGTATCTCACTGCTGATGCAATTCGGTATCTATATAAGAGCCAGGTACGTCCAAGGATGGACTATTGTTGCCAAATCTGGGTAGGAGCCGCTAGAAAGGACATCTTACCTTGATAGAGTTCAAAATACACTTCGTAGCCATATGGAAGACGTCCTCTTCTCTTCCCTGCAACCTCTTTCTCATAGAGAGATGTTTTGAGCTTATCTCTGCATTATTGTTATTTTCATGGCAAGTGCTCGGATACGCTCTATTCTAATCCATTTTAATGAATTAAAAAAAAGCAAACCTAACGATTGCCCTTACCCTAAACATAACCCTAACCCTAACCGTAACACTTACCCTAACCATCACCTTAACCCTAACCCTAACCAGTCCAAGAGACCATTTTATCATGTGTTGTTTTTCATGAATATAAGCAATAATAATGAATTAAAAAAAAAGCTAACCCCAACCCTTGCCCTTACCCTACCTAACCCTTATCCAAACACTAAACCTAACCCTAAACATAACCCTAACACTTACCCTGACCCTAAAACTAACCCTTACCCTAACCTTAACCCTAACCCTAACCCTTACCCTAACCAAAACCCTTACCCTAACCCTACCCCTATATTACCCTAACCCTTACGCTAACCCTAAATCTAATCCTAACCCTTACCCTTACCCTTACCCTAACCCTAACCCTAACCCTTACCCTTACCCTAAACCTAACCCTAACCCTTACCCAAACCCTAACCCTAACCCTCACCCTTACCCTAACCCTTATGTTAACCCTAACCCTTACCCTAACACTAACCCTAACACTAACCCTAACACTAAACCTTGCCCTTACCTAACCCTAACCCTTGCCCCTCCCTAACCCTAACCCTAACCCTTATCCTAACCATAAACGTACCCTACTCCTAACCCTTACCCTAACCTATCCTAGAGACAATTTTATCATGTGTTGTTTTTCATGAATATCAGCAATAATAATGAATTTAAAAAAACAAGCTAACCCTAACCCTTGTACTTACCCTAACACTTAACCTAACCCTAACCCTAACCCTAACCCATCCTAGAGAAAATTTATAATATGTTGTTGTTCATGAGTATCATTAAAAATGATGATTTTTTTAAAAATAGCAAACCCTAACACTTTCCCTTACCCTAACCGTAACCCTAACCCTAACCCTGACCCTAACCCTAACCCATTCGAGAGAAAATTTTATCATGTGTTGTTGTTCAGGAATATCAGCAATAATAATGAATTTTTAAAAACAAAAGCTAACACTAAAACTTCCCCTAACCCTAACCCTTACCCTAATCCTAACACTAAGCCTAACCCGAACCCTAACCCGAACCCTAACCAATCATAGAGACTATTTTATCATGTATTGTTTTTCATGAATATCAGCATAAAAATGACTACAAAAAAGCTAACCCAAACCATTGCCCCTACCCTAACCCTAACCCAATTTTAACCCTAACCCTAACCCTAACCCAACCTAGAGACAATTTGATCATGTGTTGTTGTTCATGAATATTAGAAAACAAAATGAATTTTAAAAAAAAACCCTAACCCAAACCCTTGCCCTAACCCTAACCCTACCCCTAACTCTAACCTTTGCCCTTACCCTGATCCTAACCATAATCCTAACCCTAAGCCTAACCCATCCTAGAGACAATCTTATCATGTATTGTTGTTCATGAATATCAGCAATAATAATGAATGTAAAAAAAGCTAACCCTAACCCTTGCCCTTACCCTAACCCTAACCCTAACCATTACTGTAAACCTTACCCTAATCTATCCTTGAGACAATTTTATCATGTGTTGTTGTTCATGAATATCAGCAACAATAATGAATGTAAAAAAACAGCAAACCCTTACCCTTGCCCTTACTCTAATCCTAACCCAAACTTTACCCTTACTTAATCCCTAACACCACCCCTTACTCTAACCCCAACCCTAATCATTCCTAGAGATATTTTATCATGAGTTGTTGTTCATGAATATCAGCAATAATAATGAATTTAAAAAAAAGCTAACCTTAACCATTGCCCTAACCCAAATCCTAACCCTTACCCTAACCCTCACCCTAAGCCTTACCCTTATCCTAACCCTAACCCTAAGCACTCCTAGAGACAATTTTATCATGTGTTTTTTTTACTGAATAACAGCAATAATAATGCCTTTTAAAACATAAAGCTAACCCTAACCCTTGCTCTTACACAAACCCTAACCCTAATCCTTACCCTAACCCAAACGCTAACCCTTACCCTAACCCTAACCATTGCCCTTACTCTAATCCTAACCATAACTCTACCCTAACTTTATCCCTGACCTTACCCCTTACTCTAACCTCAAACCTAATCATTCCTAGAGACAATTTTATCATGTGTTGTTGTTCATGAATATCAGCAATAATAATGAATTTTAAAACAAAATCTAACCTAACCCTTGCCCATGCCCTAACCCTACCCCTAACCCTAACCCTTACCCTTCCCTCACTCTAACCCTTACCCTGACCACTACTAGAGACAATTTTATCATGTGTTGTTGTTACTGAATAACAGCAATAATAATGCTTTTAAAAAATAAAGCTAACACTAACCCTTGCACTTACCCAAATCCTAACCCTAATCCTTACCCTAACCCAAACGCTAAACCTTACCCTAACCCTTACCCTAATCCTTGCCCTTACCCTAACCCTAACCCTAATCCTAACCCTAACCCTAACCCTTACAATAAACATAACCCTAACACTAACCTATCCTTGAGACAATTTTATCATGCGTTGGTGTTCATAAATATTGGCAATAATAATGAATTTAAAAAAAGCAAACCCTAATCCTAACCCTAAGCCTAATCCTAACGCTAACCCTAACCCTAACCCATCCTTGAGAAAATTTTATCATAGGTTGTTGTTCGTGATTATCAGCAATAATAATGAATTTTAAAAAAAAGCTAACCCTAATCCTTGCCCTTACACTAACCCTAACCTAACCCAAACCCTAACCCTAATCCTAACACTAACCCTAAGCGTAATGCAAACCCTACCCTTAACCCTAACTCTAACCCTAACCTATCCTTGAGAAAATTTTATCATATGTTGTTGTTCATGAATATCAGCAATAATAATGATTTACAAAAAAAGCTCAACCTAACACTTGCCCTTAACCTAACCCTAACCCCAACCAATCCTAGAGACAATAAAATTATGTGTTGTTGTTCATGAATATCAGCAATAACAATGAATTTTCAAAAAAATAGCTAACCCTAACCCTTGCCCTTACCTAACCCTTATCCTAACCCTAACCCTAACCCTAATCCTTACCCTAACCCTAACCCTAACATATCCTAGACAAAATTTTATCATGTGTTGTTGTTCATAAATATTAGCTATAATAATTATTTTTTTAAAAAACTAACCCTAACCCTTGCTCTTAACCTATCTCTAACCCTAACCCTTACCCTAACCCTAACCCTAACCTCAACCCTAAGCCTAACCCATCCGAGAGACAATTTAATCATGTGTTGTTGTTCATGAATATAAGCTATGATAATGAATTTTTTAAAAAAGCTAACACTAACCCTAACCTTAACCCTAATCCTAACCCTAACATATCCTAGACAAAATTTTATTATGTGTTGTTGTTCATGAATATTAGCAATAATAATGAACCACAACCCTTGCCCTTACCCTAACCCTAACCTTTACCCTTACAATTTAAAAAAAAGGCTAACCTAAGCCTTGCCCCAACCCTAACCCTAACCCTTGCCCTAACCCTAACACTAACCTTAATCCAAACCCTTGCCATTACCCAAACACTAATCCCGACCCTAACACTAACCCTAACCAATGCTAGGGACAATTTTATCCTGTGTTGTTGTTACTGAATATCAGCAATATTAATGAGTTTTAAAAAAAAGGCAACCCTGACCCTTGCACTTACACTAACCCTAAGCCTAACCCTTACCCTTACCCCAACCAATCGCAAAGACAATTTTATCATGTATTGTTGTTCATGAATATCAGCAATAATAATCAATTAAAAAAAAGAAGCTAACCCTAACCCTTGCCCTAACCCTAACCCTAACACAAACACTAACCAATCCTAGAGACAATTTTATCATGTGTTGTTGTTCATTAATATCAGCAATAATAATTAGTTTTTACAAAAAGCAAACCCTAACACTTGCCATTTCCCTAACCCTAACCTATCCTAGAGACATTTTCATCATGTTTTGTTGTTCATGAATATCAGCAGTTATAATGAATTTTAAAAAAAGCTAACCCAATCCCTTGCCCTAACCCTAACCCTGACCCTAACCTTTACCCTTACCCTTGCCCTTACCCTTACCCAAACCCTGACCCTTACCCTAACCCTGACCCTCACCCTAACCCTAACCCATACTAGAGACAATTTTATCATGTAGCTTAGGGTTCATGAATATCAGCAATGGTAATGAATTGAAAAAAAAAGCTAAACCTATCCCTTGCCCTAACCCTAACCCCAACCCTTGCCCTAAGCCTAACCCGAACATTGATCCTAACCTTTACCCTTACCCTTGCCCTTACCCTTACCCTACTCCGTACCCTAACCCTAGCCCTAACCCTTACCCATCCTAGAGACAATTTTATCATATGTTGTTTTTCATGAATATCAGCAATAATAATGAATTTTTAAAAAAAAGCTTACCCTAACCCTAACCCGACCCCTTGGCCTAACTCTACCCCTAACCCTAACGAAAACCTAAACCCTAACCCTTTCCCTTAGCCTAACCCTAATCCTGACCCTAACTCTAACCCTAATCCTAACCCATCCTAGAGACTATTTTATCATGTGTTCATGAATATCAGCAAAAATAATGAATTTAAAAAAAAGCTAACCCTAACCCTTGCCCTAATCCTAACCCTAACCCTGACCCTGACCCTAACCCATCCTAGAGACAATTTTATCATGTGTTGTTGTTCATGAATATCAGCAATAATACTGAGTTTAAAAAAAAAAGCTAACCCTAACCCTTGCCCTTACCCTAACCCTAACCCTAACCCATCCTAGAGACAATTTTATCATGTGTTGCTGTTCATTAATATCAGCAATAATTATGAATAAAAAAATCTAACCCTTACCCATGCCCTCTCACTAACCCTAACCCTAACCCTTATCGTAACCAATCCCAGAGACAATTTTATCATGTGTTGTTATTCATGAATATAATGTCGAAAACCGGGAAAAGAACATGTGAAATTGCTTCAGAAACGGTTTAATATTTATGAAGCAATTCTGGTTTCTGATTGGTGAATTAATTTGATTCCTCAGTTCTTAGCAGCATCGTTTATAAATAGAATCGTCCGACTGTGTGGGATCATACCCCATTATAGTGCAGAAATATTGTAATAGAAGGATTCGTCACTTGACACTCAGCCCAACAGGTGAGGGGCCGGGAACCGGCCCAGCACCTGTTAGATTGGGGTACACCGCCTGGGTAATACCTAGGAGGTCCACCCTCCCAGGCCTTGCCACTGGGCTTTCCGGTGGGGCAAGTTTATTGCTTGCTGCCTGAGGCGCCCCAACCGGGGAATGCCAACGGGGTTACTCAGGCAATTTTCAAAATTGCAGGAGTATCCCTCCTTTAGGGGAGCCTGCGGGTATCCCACTTTCCAGGCCTTGTGCCAAATATTGCCGATGTGGGCGGCAATTAAATATATACCCCATTAATCCCCTTGGTTGATGCGATGTGTGTCGCCTAGCGGCTTTGGCTGCAGGGAGACAGGGTAGTACAAGTCAAGGATTCGTCACTTGACACTTAGCCCAACAGGTGAGGGGCCGGGAACCGGCCCAGCACGTGTTGGACTGAGGTACACCACCTGGGTAATACCTAGGAGGTCCATCCTGCCAGGCCTTGCAATCTGGCTTTCCGGTGGGGCAAGTTTATTGCTTGCTGCCTGAGGCACCCAAACCGGGGAATGCCGATGGGGTTACTCAAGCAATTTTTAAAATTGCAGGAGTGCCCCTCCTTTAGGGGAGCCTGCGGGGTTCCCATTTTCCGGCATTGTGCCACATAATGCTGAGGTGGGCAGCATTTAATTAACTACCCCATTAATCCAAAAATATTGCAAAACTAACCCTAATCCTAACCCTATTCCTAACCCTAACCCTAACCTTAACTCTAACCCATCCTAAAGACAATTTTACCATGTGTCGTTGTTCATAAATATCAGCAAAAATTATTAATTTTTTAAAAAAAGCTGACCCTAAGCCTAACCCTAAAGCTAACACTTATCCTAACCCTAACCCTAACCCTATTTTATCATGTGTTGTAGTTCATGCCTATCAGCAATAATCATAACTATAAAAAAGAAAAACTACCCCTAACCCTAACCCTAATCCTTACCCTAACCCTAATCCTAACCCTAACCCTAACCCTAACCCACTCTAGAGACAATTTTATCATGTATTGTTGTTCATTAAAATAAGCAATAATAATGAATTTAAAACAAAAAGCTAATCCTAACCCTAACCCTAATTCTAACCCTAACCCTCATCCTTCCTAGAGACAATTTTATCATGTGTTGTTGTTCATGAATATCAGCAATAATAATGAATTAAACAACAAAAGCTAACCCTAAACCTAACCCTAACCACTCCCAGATACAAATTTGTCATGTGTTGTTGTTCATGAGTATCAGCAGTATTCATGAATTTAAAAAACAAAACTAACCCTAACCCTAACCCATCCTGGAGACAATTTTATCATGTGTTGGTTTTCATGAATATCAGCAATAATAATGAATTTTTAAAAAAAGCGATCCCTAACATAACCCTTATCCTTACCCTAACTCTGAATTAAAAAAAAGCTAACCCCAAGCCTAACCCGAACCCTAACACTAACCCTAACCCATCCTAGAGACAATTTTATCATGTGTTGTTGTTCAAGAATATCAGCAATAAAAACGAATTTAAAAAAAGCTAACCGTTACCCTAACCTTAATCCTACTCCTAACACTAACCCTAACCCTAACCCTAACACTAACCCAAACTCTAACCCATCCTAGAGACAATTTTATCATGCGTTATATTCATGAAGATCAGCAATAATAATGAATTTCAAAAAAAAAGCTTGCCCTAACCCTAACTCTAACCCTAAACCTAACACTAACCCTTACCCTAACACTAACCCTAACCCTAACCCTAACCCTAAACCTAACCCTTACCCATCCCAGAAACAATTTTATAATGTGTTGTTGTTCATGAATATCAGCAATAATAATGAACTTTAAAAAAAAGCTAACATTAACCCTTGCCCTTACCCTATCCCTAACCCTAACCTACCCTACAGACAAGTTTATCATGTGTTGTTGTCCATGAATATCAGCAATAATAATGAATCAAAAAAAAAACTAACCCTTATCCTTGCCCTTACCGTAACCCTAACCCTAACACTAAACCTTACCCTAGCCCTAACCCTAACAATAACTCTAACCATCCTAGAGAAAATTTTGTCACGTGCTGTTGTTTATGAATATCAGCAAAAATAATGAGTTTAAAAAACAGCTAACCCTTACTCTTGCCCTAACCCTAATCCTACCCCTTGCCCTAACACTAACCCTAACCCTAACCCTAACCCAAAAATTAACCAAAACCCATCCTAGAGACAATTTTATCATGTGTTGTTGTTTAATAATATCAGCAATAACATTGCATTAAAAAAAAAATCTAACTCTAACCCTTGCCCGTACCCTAACCCTAACCCTCACCCTAACCATAACCAATCCCAGAGACAATTTTATAATGTGTTGTTGTTCATGAATATCAGCAATAATAATGAATTAAAAAAAAAGCTAACCCTAACACTTGCCTTAAGCTAACCCTAACCCTAAGCCTGACCCTAACACTAACCAATCCTAGAAACAATTTCATCATGTGTTGTTGTTTATTAATATCAGCAATAATAATGAATTTAAAAAAAAACAGCTAACCCTTACACTTGCCCTTACCCTAACCCTACTCCTAACCCTGACCTATCCTAGAGACCATTTTATCATGTTGTTCATGAATATCAGCAATAATAATGAATTTTAAAAAAACAGCTAACCCTTACACTTGCCCTTACCCTAACCCTACTCCTAACCCTGACCTATCCTAGAGACCATTTTATCATGTTGTTCATGAATATCAGCAATAATAATGAATGCAAAAAAAAGCTAACCATAACACTTGTCCTTACCATAACCCTCACCCTCACCATAACCAAAACACTAACACTAACCCTAATCCTAATCCATCCTTGAGACAATAAATATCATGTGTTGATTCAAATGAATATCTTTAATATTAATGAACTAAAAAAAAAGCTAACCCTAACCCTATCCATAACCCTAACCCACCCTAGAGACAATTGTGTTGTTCTTTATGGATAATAATAATTTTTTGAAAAAAAACTAACCATAACCCTAACCCTAACCCATACAAGAGAGAATTTTATCATGTGTTGTTGTCCATGAATATCAGCAATAAAACTGAATTTAGAAAAAAAAGATAACCTAATCCAACCCTAACCCTTTCCCTAACCCATCCTAAGAAAATTTTTCATGTGTTGTTGTTCATTAATATCAGCAATAAAAATGAATTGAAAATAAAGGCTTACCCTATACCTTGCCCTAACCCTAACCCTTCCCTAACCCTAACCCTAGCACTAACCCTAAACAAAACCCTTACCCTTGCCCTTACCCTGACGCTAATCCTGACCTTAACCTTACCCCTAATCCTAACCCATCCTAGAGACAGTTTTATCATGTGTTGTTGTTCATGAATATTAGCAATAATAATGAATTTAAAACAACAAGCTAACCCTTCCCCTTGCCCTAACACTTACCCTACCCCTTGCTCTAACCCTACCTCTAACCCTAACCCTAAACTAAACCCTAACCCTTGCCCTTACCCTAACCTATACCCTGACCCTAACCCTAACCCTAATCCTAACCGATCCAAGAGACAATTTTATCCTGTGTTGTTGTTCATGAATATCAGCAATTATAATGAATTTTAAAAAAACTAACCCTAAGACTTACTCTTACAATCTAAGAGACAAATTTATCATGTGTTATTTTTCATAAATATCAGCAAAAACAATGCATTTAAAAAAAAGCTAACCTTATCCTTGCCCTTACCCTAACCCTAACACTAACCCTCACCCTAAGCCTAACCATAACCCTAACCCTAACCCTAACCCTAACCAACAACACATTATAAAATTGTCTCTAGGATGGAAAGAGTTAGGGTTAGGGTTATGGCTAGAGTAAGGGTTAGGGTTTTTGTTAGGGTAAGGGCAAGGATAGGGGTTAGCTTTCTTTTAAATGCATTATTATTGCTGATATTCATAAAAAACATATGATAAAATTGTCTCTAGGATGGTAGGAGTTAGGATTAGTGTTAGGGTTAGGGTAACGGTTATGGCTAGGTTGAGAGTTAGGGTTAGGGTAAGGGCAAGGATAAGGGTTAGCTTTTTTTTTAAATGCATTATTATTGCTGATATTTATGAAAAGTAGCACATGATAAAATTCTCTCTAGGATGGTAAGAGTTAGGGTTAGGGTATGGGTTAGGATTAGGGTTGGGGTTATGGCTAGGGTTAGGGTTAGGGTTATGGCTACGGTTAGGGTTAGGGTTAGAGAAAGGGCAAGGATAAGGGTTAGCTTTTTTTTAAATGCATTAGTATTGCATACAATCATACAATTCATGAAAAATAACACATGATGAAATTGTCTCTAGGATGGTAAGAGATAGTGTTAGGTTTAGGGTAAAGATTATGGCTAGGTTTAGGGTTAGGGCTAGGGTTAGGGTAAGGGCAAGGATAAGGGTTAGCTTTTTTTTAATGTATTATTATTGATGATATTTATGAAAAGTAGCACATGATAAAATTGGTTTAGGGTTAGGGTTAGGGTTAGGGTTAGGGTTGGGGGTATGGCTAGGTTTAGCGTTTGGGTTAGGGTTATGGCTTGGGTTAGGGTAAGGGTTAGGGCTAGGGTTAAGGTTTGGGTTCGCGTTAGGGTTAGGGTTAGGGTTAGGCATAGGGCAAGGGTAAGGGTTAGGTTTATGGTTAGGGTAAGGGCAAAGATCAGAGTTAGCTTTTGTTTTAAATGCATTAATGTTGCTGATATTCATGAAAAATAACACAGGATAAAATTTCTCTAGGATGGTAAGAGTACGTTTTAGGGTTAGGGTTAGGGCTATGGCAAGGTTTAGGGTTAGGGTTAGGGTAAGGGTTAGGGTAAGGCAAGGATAAGGTTTAGCTTTTTTTTAATGCATTATTATTCCTGATATTCATGAAAAATAACACATGATAAAATTGTCTCTAGGATCGTAAGAGTTAGTGTCAGGGTTAGGGTAAGGTTTAAGGTTAGTGTACGGGTTAGTGTTATTGCTAGGGTAAGGGTTAGGGTTAGGGTTAGGGTAACGGCTAGGATAAGGGTTAGTTTTTTTTTTAAATGCATTATTATTGCTCATATTCATGAAAAATAACACATGATAAAATTGTCTCAAGGATGGTAAGAGTTAGGGTAAGTGTAAGGGTTAGGGTAAGGGTTATGGCTAGGTTGAGCGTTAGGGTTAGGGTTAGGCTACGGGTAAGGATAAGGGTTTGCTTGTTTTTTTAAATGCATTATTATTGCTGATATTTATGAAAAGTAGCACATGATAAAATTGTCTCTAGGATGGTAAGAGTTAGGGTTAGGGTTAGGGTGAGGGTAAGGATTAGGGTTGGGGTTATGGCTAGGGTGAGGGTTAGGGTTAGGGTTATGGCAAGGGTAAGGGTTATGTTAGGGTTAGGATTAAGGTTGGGGTTTCGCTAGGGTAAGGGTTATGGCTAGGGGTAGGGTCAGGGTTAGGGTAAGGGCAAGGATAAGGGTTAGCTTATTTTTAAATGCATTAGTATTGCTGATATTCATGAAAAATAACACATGATGAATTGTCTCTATGATAGTAAGAGTAAAGGTTAGGGTAGGGTTAGGGTTATGGTTAGGGTTATGGCTAGGTTTAGGGTTTGGGTAAGGGCAAGGATAAGGGTTAGCTTGTTTTTTTTAAATGCATTATTATTGCTCATATTTTATGATAAAATAGTCTCTAGGATGGTAAGAGTAAGTGTTAGGGTTACGGTTACGGTTATTGCAAGGGTTAGGTTTAGGGTTAGGGTAAGGCAAGGATAAGGGTTAGCTTTTTTTATATGTATTTGTATTGCTGATATTCATGAAAAATAACAGATAATAAAATTGTCTCTAGGATGGTAAGAGTTAGGGTTAGGGTAAGGGTTGGCGTTGTGGCTATGGTTAGGGTTAGGGTAAGGGTTAGGGTAAGGGTAAGGCAAGGATAAGGGTTAGCTTTTTTTAAATGCATTATTAGTGCTGATATTCATTAAAAATAACACATGATAAAATTGCCTCTAGGATTGTAAGAGTTAGGGTAAGGGTTAGGGTTAGGGTTAGGGTTAGGGTTAGGATTAGGGTAAGGGGCAAGGAAAAGGGTAAGCTTTTTTTAATACATTATTATTGCTGATATTCATGAAAATAACACATGATAAAATTGTCTCTAGGATGGTAAGAGTTAAGGTTAGGGTTAGGTTTAAGGTTAGTGTAAGGGTTAGGGTTATTGCTAGGGTTAGGCTCAGGGTTAGGGTAAATGCTCGGAGAAGGGTTAGCTGTTTTTTTTCATGCATTATTATTGCTGATATTCATGAAAAATAACACATGAAAAAATTGTCTCAAGGATGGTAAGAGTTAGGGTTTGTGTAAGGGTTAGGGTAAGGGTTATAGCTATGTTAAGGGTTAGGGTAAGGGCAAGGATAAGGGTTAGCTTGTTTTTTTTAATGCATTATTTTGCTCATATTTATGAAAAGTAGAACATGAAACAATTGTCTCTAGGATGGTAAGAGTTAGGGGTAGGGTTAGGGTTGGGATTTGGCTAGGGTTAGGGTAAGCGTTAGGGTTAGGGTTATGACTAGCGTTAGGGTAAGGGTTAGGGTAAGGGCAAGGATAAGGGTTAGCTTTTTTTTAAATGCATTACTATTGCTGATCTTCATGAAAAATGACACATGATGAAATTGTCTCTAGGATAGTAATAGTTTGGGTTAGGGTTAGGGTTAGGGTTATGGCTAGGTTTAGGGTTTGGGCTAGGGTTAGGGTAAGGGCAAGGATAAGGGTTAGCTTTTGTTTAATGCATTATTATTGCTGATATTTATGAACAGTAGCACATGATAATTTTGTCTCTAGTATGGTAAGAGTTGGATTACGGGTAAGGGTTTGGGTAAGGGTAAGGGTTATGGCTAAGGGTTAGGTTAGGGTTGGGGTTAGGGTAAGGGTAAAGGTAAGGGTTAGCTTTTTTTAATGCATTATTTTTGCTGATATTCATGAAAAATAACACATGATAAAATTGTCTCTAGTATGGTGAGAGTTGGAGTAAGGGAATTGAAAGGTGTGGGGTTAGGGCTAGGGTTAGGGTTATGGCAAAGGTTAGGGTAAAAGTTAGGGTTTGGTTAAGGTCAATTATAAGGGTTAGCTTTTTTTAAATGCATTATTATTGCTGATATTCATAAAAATAACATATGATAAAATGGTCTCTACTTTGGTCAAAGGTAGGGTTAGAGGTAGGGTTAGGGTTAGGGTAATTGCAAGGTTTAGGGTTAGGGGTAGGGTAAGAGTAAAGGCAAAGATAAGGGTTAGCTTTTTTTTTAAATGCATTATTATTGATGATATTTATGAACAATAACACATGATAAAATTGTCTCTAGGATGGTAAGAGTAAGGGTAAGGGTTAGGGTTAGGGTTATGGCTAGGGTTAGGGGTTAGGGTCCGGGTTAGGGTAGGGGCAAGGATAAGGGTTAGCTATTTTTTGTAATGCATTATTATAGCTGATATTCATGAAAAATAACGCATGATAAAATTGTCTCTAGGATGGTAAGAGTAAGGGTTAGGGTTATGGTCGGGTTAGAGTCAGGGAAAGGGTTATTGCTAGGGGAAGGGTTAGGATTAAGGTAAGGGCAAGGATAAGGGTTAGGGTTTTTTTAATGCATTATTATTGCTGATATTTAAGAAAAATAACACATGATAAAATTGTCTCTAGGAGTGTACGAGTTAGGGTTAGGGTTAAGGTTAGGTTTAGGGTTAGTGTAAGGGGTAGGGTTATTGCTATTGTTAGGGTTAGATTTAGGGTAAGGGCAAGGATAAGGGTTAGTTTTTTTTTAAATGCATTATTATTGCTGATATTCATGAAAAAAACACATGATAAAATTGTCTCTAGGATGGTAAGAGTTAGGGTTAGGGTTAGGGTGAGGTGTAGGGTTAGTGTAAGGGTTAGGGTTATTGCTAGGGTTAGCGTTAAGGTAAGGGGAAGGATAAGGGTTAGCTTTTTTTAAATGCATTATTATTGCTTATATTCATGAAAATAACACATGATTAAATTGTCTCTTGGATGGTAAGAGTTAGAGTTAGGGTTAGGGTGAGGTGTAGGGTTAGTGTAAGGGTTAGGGTTATTGCTAGGGTTAGCGTTAAGGTAAGGGGAAGGATAAGGGTTAGCTTTTTTTAAATTCATTATTATTGCTGATATTTATGAAAAATAACACATGATAAATGGTCTCAAGGATGGTAAGATTTAGGGGTAGGGTTAGGGTAAGAGTTAGGGCTATAGCTAGGTTGAGGGTTAGGGTTAGTTTTAGGGTAAGGGACAGGATAAGGGTTAGCTTTTGTTTTAAATGCATTATTATTGCTGATATTTATGACAAGTAGCACATGATAAAATTGTCTCTAGGATGGTAAGAGTTATGGTTAGGGTTAGATTTGGGGTTTTGGCTTGGGTTAGGGTTAGGATTGCGGTTAGGGTTATGGCTAGGGTTAGGGTTGGGGTTAGGGTAATGGCAAGGATAAGGGTTAGCTTTTTTTTGAATGCATGATTATTGCTGATATGTATAAAAATTAGCACAGGATAAAATTGTCTCTAGGATGGTAAGAGTTAGGGTACGGGTTAGGGTTAGGGTAAGGGTTAGGGTTATGGCTAAGGTTAAGGGTCGGGTTAGGGTTAGGATAAGGGCAAATGTAAGGGTTTGCTTTGTTTTAATGCATTATTTTTGCTGATATTCATGAAAAATGACACATGATAAAATTGTCTCAAGGATTGTAAGAGTAAGAGGTACGGAAGGGTAAGGTGTAGGGTTAGGGGGTGCGGGTTATGGCTAGGGTTAGGGTGAGAGTAAGGGTTAAGGTAAGGGCAAGTATAAGAGTTAGCTTTTTTTTAAATGCATTAATATGGCTGAGATTCATTAAAAATAACACATGATAAAATTGTCTCTAGGATATAAGAGTTAGGGTAAGGGTTAGGGATTAGGGTTAGGGTTAGGGTAAGGTTTAGTTTTTAGGAGGGGTTTGGCTTAGAATAGGGTTCTGGCTATGGTTAAGGTAAGGGTTTATGTTAGAGTTAGGGTTAGGGTAAGGGTTAGGGTTAGGGGGGTAAGGGTCAGGGTTTGGCTTAGGGTCAGAATTAGGGTGTGGGTTAGGGTTACGGTTAAGGTTAGGGTTAGGCTGATGGCTAAGGTAAGGGTTAGGGTTAGGGTTAGGGTTATGGCTTGGGTAAGGGTTAGGGTATGGGTTACGGTTGGGGTAAGGGCAAGGATACGGGTAAGCTTTTTTTAAATGCATTATTATTGCTGATATTCATTAAAAATAACATATGATAAAATTGTCTCTAGGATTGTAAGAGTTAGGATTGGGGTTAGTTTAAGGGTTATGGCTTCGGTTAGTTTTGGGGTTAGCGTTAGGTTAAGGACGAGAATAAGGGTTAGCTTTTTTTTAATGCATTATTGTTGCTGATACTCATGAAAAGCAACACATGATAAAACTGTCTCTAGGATGGTAAGAGTTAGGGTAAGGGTCAGGGTTAGAGTTACAGTTAGGGTTAGGGTTAGGGTAAGGGTTATGGCTAGGGTTAGGGTCAGGGTTTGGGTTACGGTAAGGGCAAGGATAAGGGTTAGCTTTTTTTAAAATGTATTATTACAGCTGATATTCATGAAAAATAAGCCATGAAAAAATTATCCCTAGGATGGTAAAAGTTAGGGTAAGGGTAAGGGCAAGTATAATGTTAGCTTTTTTTTTAATGCATTAATGGTGCTGATATTCATGAAAAATAAGGCATGATAAAATTGTCTCTAGGATATAAGAGTTAAGGTTAGGGTTAGGGTAAGGGTTAGGGTGTAGTGTTAGGGTAAGGGCTAGGGTTAGGGATTAGGGTAAGGGTTAGGGTTAGAGTTAGTGTTCTGGCTACGGTTATGGTTAGGGTTTAGGTTAGGTTTAAGGTTTCGGTTAGTGTTAGGGTTAGGGTTACGGTTAGGGTTAGGGTGATGGCTAGGGTTAGGGTAAGGGTTAGGGTTATGGCTTGGGTGTGGGTTAGGCTTAAGATTAAGGTAAAGGCAAGGATAAGGGTTAGCTTTTTTTAAATGCATTATTATTGCTGATATTCATTAAAAATAACACATGATAAAATTGTCTCTAGGATGGTAAGAGTTAGGATTGGGGTTAGGTTAAGGGTTATTGCTAGGGTTAGTGTTGGGGTTAGGGTTAGGGTAAGGGCAAGGATAAGGGTTCTCTTTTTTTAATGCATTATTTTTGCTGATATTTATGAAAAAAACACATGAAAAAAATTGTCTCAAGGATGGTACGAGTAAGAGTTAGGTTTAGGGTGAGGGCTAGGGTTATTGCTAGGGAAAGGGTTAGGGTAAGGGTTAGTGTAAGGGCATTATTTTTGCTGATATTCATGAAAAGTAACACATGATAAAATTGTCTCTAAGATTGTAAGAGTTAGGGTAAGGGTCAGGGTTAGGGTTACAGTTAGGGTAAGGCTGGGTTATGGCTAGGGTGAGGGTTAGGGTTAGCGTAAGGGCAAGGATAAGGGTTAGCTTTTTTTACATGTATTAGCTTAAATTCATGAAAAAAACACATGAAAAATTATCTCTAGGATGGTAAAAGAGAGGGTTAGGGTAAGAGTACCGGCTAGGGTTATGGCTAGGGTTAGGGTTAGGGTTAGGGTTAGGGTTGTGGCTAGGGTTAGGGTTATGGTAAGGGCAAGGATAAGGGTTAACTTTTTTGAATGCATTATTATTGCTTATATTCATGAAAAATAACACATGATAACATTGTTTCTAGGAGGGTAAGAGTTAGGGTTAGGGTTAAGGTTGGGGTTAGTGTTATGGCAAGGGTTAGGGTTAGGGTAAGGGTAATGGTTTGGGTTAGGGTTAGGGGTAGGGAAAGGGCAAGGATAAGGGTTAGCTTGTTTTTAAAAAATGCATTATTATTGCGGATATTCAGTACAAAAAACCCATGATAAAATTGTCTCTAGGAATGTAAGAGTTAGGCTGAGGGTTAGCCTTAGTTTTAGGGTTAGGATTATGGCTAGGGTTAGGGTAAGGGTTAGGGTAAGGGTTAGGGTTAGGCTTATGGCTTAGGTTAGGGGTAGGGTTAGGATTAAGGTTTGGGGTAGGCTTAGGTCTAGGATTTCGGTCAGGGTTAGGGTTAGGGTAAGGGCAAGGATAAAGGTTAGCTTTTTTTTAATGCATTATTATTGATGATATTCATGAAAAATAACACAGTATAAGATTGTCTCTAGGACTGTAAGAGTTAGTGTAAGGTTTAGGGCTATGGTTAGGGTTAGGGTTAGCGTAAGTGTGTGCGTAAGGGCAAGGTTAAGGGTTAGCTTTTGTTTAATTCATTATTATTGCTGATATTCATGAAAAACAACACATGATAACATTGTCTCTAGGATTGTAAGGGTTAGGGTTAGGATTAGGGCTACGGTTAGGGTTAGGGTTTACGTAAGGGTTAGGGCTAGGGTTAGGGTACAGGTTTGGGTTAGGGTTTGGGTAAGGGCAAGGATAAGGGCTAGCTTTTTTTTAATATTCATTATTATTGCTGATATTCATGAACAACAACACATGATGAAATTGTCTCTAGGATGGCAAGAGTAAGGGTTAGGGTAATGCCGGGGGTTTGGCTTAGGGTTAGGGTTGGGGTTAGGTGTACGGTTATGGTAAGGGCACGGATAACGGTTAGCTTTTTTTTTAAATTCATTATTATTGCAGATATTAATGAAAAACAACCCATAATAAAATTGTCTCTAGGATTGTAAGAGTTAGGGTAAGGTTTTAGAGCTAGGGTTAGGTTTAGTGATAGGGTTAGCGTAAGGGCAAGGATAAGGGTTCGCTTTTTTTAAATTAATGATTATTGCTGAGATTCATGAACAACACATGATAAAATAGTCTCTGAGATGGTAAGAGTTTTGGTTAGGGTTAGGGCTAGGGTCAAGTTAAGTAAAGGTTATTTTTTTTTTAAAATTCATTTTTATTGCTGATATTCATTAACAACAACACATGAAAAGTGGCGTCTAGGATGGTAAGAGTAAGCGTTAGGTGTAGGGTTAGGGTCAGGGATAGGGTAAGGGTTTGGTAAGGGCAAGGATAAGGGTTAGCTTTTTTTAAATTCATTGCTCAGGAATATAAGAGAAATTAATTAATTTTAAAAAAAGCTTAGCCTTACCCTTACTCTTATCCTAACCCTAACTCTGTCTCTTACCATCCCAGAGACAATTTTATCATGTATTGTTGTTTATGAAAATCAGCAATAATACTGACTTAAACAAAATAAGCTAACCGATATAATTTCCCTTACCCTCACACTAACCCTAACCCGAAGCCTAACCCTTTCCCTATACCTAGCCGTAAACCTACCCCTAACTCTTACCATCCTAGAGACAATTTTGTCATGTGTTGTTGTTCAGAAATATCAGCAATAATAATGAATTTAAACAAAAAACCTAACGCTTATTCTTTCCCTTACCCTAACCCTAACACTAACCCGAAGTATAACCCTAGCCCTAACCATAACCCTTACTCTTATAATCCTAGAGACAATTTTTCATGTGTTGTTGTTCATGAACATAGGATATAATAATGATTGTAGAAAAAAAGCTACCCCTTATCCTTGCCCTTACTCTAACCTTAACCCTAACCCTAACCCTAACCCTTATCCTAGCCGTAACCTTAACCCTAACAATTATAAACCTTGACAATTTTATCCTGTGTTGTACATGAATATCAGCAATAATAATGAATTTAAAAAAAACCCTAACATTTCTTGCCCATACGCTTACCCAAACACTAACCCTAACCCTAACCCTAACCCTAGCACACACCCTAACCCTAACTCTTACAATCCTAGACACAATTTTATCATGTGTTGGTGTTCATATAGATCAGCAATGATAATAAATTCGAAAAAAATCTAACCATTAATCTTGGCCTTATCCTACCCCTAACCCTAACCCTAACCCTAACGATTGCCCTTACCCTAACCCAAACCCTATCCCTAACCCTGACCCTGACCCTGACCCTAACCCTACCCTTAACCCTAACTCTTACTCTTTCCATCCCAGAGACAATGTTTTCCTGTGTTGTTGTTCAGTAATACAATGAATTTTAAAAAAAGCTCACCCTTATCCTTGCCCTTACTCTCACCCCACCCTACCCCTAACCAAAACCTTAGCCATTACCCTTTCCCTAACCCTAACCCTTACCCTTTTTCTTACCATCCTAGGGACAATTTTATCATCTGTTGTTTTTATGAATATCAGCAATAATAAAGATTTAAACAAAAAGTTTACCCTTATCCTTGCCCTTACCTTAACCAAGCAATATATCAGCAATAATAATGCATTTCAAAAAACAGCTACCACTTATCCTTGCCCTTACCCTACACCTAAGCCTAAACTTAACCCTAGCCATAACCCTAACCCTTACCCTAACCCCTACCCTAACTTTATCATGGGTTGTTTTTAAAGAATATCAGCAATAACAATGCTCTTCAAAAAAGCCAACCGTTAGCCTTGCCCCTACCCTAACCCTAATCCGAACCCTAACCCTAGGCCTAACCCTAGCCCTAACCCCAATCCTAACCAAACCCTAACCCTAACTCTTACCATACAAGAGACAATTGTACCATGTGTTTTTTCCTGAATATCTTCAATAATAATGAATTTTAAAAAGAAACTAACCTTTGTCCTTGCCCTTACCCTAACCCTAACCCTTACCTTAGCAATAACCCTAACCCTAACCCTAACCCTGACGCTTACCATACTGGAGACAATTTTATCATGTGTCATTTTTCATGAATATCAGCAACAATACCCCATTAAAAAAGCTGACCCTTATCCTTGCCCTTACCCTAACCCTGACTCACACCTTCGCCACAATCCTAACCCTAACCCTTACTCTTACTATCCTAGAGACAATTTTATCAAGTGTTGTTTTTCAAAAATATCAGAAATAATAATGAATTTTTAAAAAAAAAAGCTAACCCTTATCCTTGCCCTTACCCTAACCCAAACCTAACCCAAACTTTAATCCTAACCCTAACTCTTACAATCCTAGAGAAAATTTTATCATGAATTGTTTTTCATGAATAAGAGCAATAATAATGAATTTAAAAAAAAAGCTAACCCTTATCCTTGCCCTTACCCTAACCCTAACCCTAACTCTGACCCTAAACCCAGCAATAACACTAACCCTAAACCTTACCCTAATTATAATCCGAGCCCTAACTCTTATCATCCTAAAGATAATTTAACCATGTGTTGTTTTTCATTAATATCAGCAATAATAGTAAATTTAACTTAAAAAGCTAACCCTTATCCTTGCCCTTACCCTAACCCTAACCCTACACCTAACCCTTACCCTTGCCATAACCCTAACCCTCACCCTAACAATAACCCTTACCCGTACTCTTACCTTCCTAGAGACAATTTCATCATGTGTATTTTTTCATGAATATCAGCAATAATAATGAATTTAAAAAAAAAAAAAAGAGTTAGGGTTAGGGTTATTGCTAACCCTAACCCTAACTCTTACCATCCTAGAGATAAATTTATCATGTGTTGTTTTTAATTTATATCAGCAATAATACTAAATTAAAAAAAAGCTAACCCTTATCCTTTCCCTTACCCTAACCCTTACCCCTACCCTCACCCTTACCTTAACCCTAACCCTAACCCTAACCCTATCCCTTACTCTTCCCATCCTCCAGACAATTTTTTCATGTGTTGTTTTTCATGAATATCAGCAAAAATAATGCATTTAAAAAAGCTAACCCCTATCCTTGCCCTTACCCTAACCCTAACCCTAGCCCTAACTCTAACCCTGACCCTAACAGTAACCCTAACCCTAATCCTGCCTCTTACCCTTACAATCATAGAGACAATTGTATCACGTGGTGTTTTTCATGAATAAACATGCACTTAACAAAAAAAGCTAACCCTTATCCTTACACTTACCCTAAACATAACCCTAACCCTATCCATAACCGTCACCCTAACTCTAACCCAAACCCTAACTCTTACTATACAAGAGACAATTTTATCATGTTTTATTTTTCATGAATATCAGCATAAATAATGCATTTAAAAAAAAGCAAACCCATTTCATTGCCCTTTACCGGTCCCTAACCCTTACCCTCGCAATAACCCTAACCCCAACCCTTACCCTAACCCTAACCTTTACAATTTTATCATGGGTTATTTTTCTCAAATATCAGCAGAAATAATGCTTTAAAAAAAGCTAACCCTTAACCTTGCCCTAACCTTAACTCTTACTATCCTGGAGACAATTTTATCATGTGCTGTTTTGATGAATATCAAAAAAAATAGGTAACCCTAATCCTTGCCCTTACCCTAAGCCTAACCCTAACACTTACCCTAGCTAAAAACCTAACCCTAACCCAAACCCTAATCCTAACCCTAACCCTAACACTAACCTTAACTCTTACAATCCTAGACACAATTTTATCATTTGTTATTTTTCATGAATATCAGCAATAATAATAAATTTCAAAAAAAGATAACCCTAATCCTTGCCTTTTCCTTACCCTAACCCAAACCCTTACCCTAGCCATAACCCTAGCCCTAACCCTAACCCTAACCCTTACCCTAAATCTTACCATGCTAGAGACAATTTTGTTATGTGTTGTTTTTCATGAATATCAGCAATAATAATGAATTTAAAAAACAAAGCTAACCCTTATCCTTTCCCTTCCCTTAACCCTAACCCTAACCCTTACCCTAGCCATAACCCTAACCCTAACTCTAACCCTGCCCCTAACCCTAACTTTTACCATCCTAGAGACAATTTTGTCATGTGTTGTTTTTCATGAATATCAGCAATAATAATGAACTAAAATAAAAAGCTGACCCTTATCCTTTCCCTTACTCTAACCTTACCATAAACCTAACCCTAGCCATAACCCCAACCCCTACAATAACTCTTAGGATCCTAGAAACAATTTTATCATGTGTTGTTTTCAATGAATATCAGCAAAAACAATACACTTCAAAAAAAGCCAACCGTTATCCTTGCCCTACCCTAACCCTAATCCTAACCCTTACCCTAGCCATAACCCTAACCCTAACCCCAACCCAAACCCTAACCCTAACCCTGCAATGATAATGCATTTTCAAAAAAAGCTTACCTTTATTCTTGCCCTAACCCTAACCCTACCCTTACCGTAACCCTAACCCTGACGCTTACCATACTAGAGACAATTTTATCATGTGTTATTTTTCATAAATATCAGCAAAATAATGCAGTAAAAAAGCACACCCTTATCCTTGCCCTTACCCTAACCCTGACCCACAACCTAGCCATAACCCTTGCCCTACCGCTAACTCTTTTTATCCTATAGACAATTTTATCATGTGTTGTTTTTCATAAATATCAGCAATAATAATGAATTTTTAAAAAAAAGCTTATCCTTTTCCCTTATTCTAACCCTAACCCTAACCCTAGCAACAAACTTTACCCTAATCCCCAACCCTAACCCTAACTCTAATCCTTACCCTAACTCGTACCATCCTAGAGACAATTTTATCATGAATTGTTTTTCATGTATATCAAATGCATTTAAAAAAAAAGCTTAAGCATAATCCTTGCCCAAATTCTAACCCTTACCATAACCTTAACCTAACCCTAACCCTAGCCCTTACCGTAACCCTAACCCTAACCCTAACCCTAACACTTACCATCCTAGAGACAATTTTAGCATGTGTTGTTGTTAATGAATATCAGCCATAATAATGAATTTTATAAACAAGCTCACCCTTATCCTTGCCCTTACTGTAACCCTTACCCTAACCCTAACCCTAACCCTAGCTATAACCCTAGCCATAACACTAACCCTAACCCTAACTCTTACCAACCTAGAGACAATTTTATAATGTGTGGTTTCTCATGAATATCAGCAATAACAATGCATTTAAAAAAAAGCTAACCCTTATCCTTGCCCTTACCCTAACCCTAACCCTAGCCCTAACCCTAACTCTTACCCTAACCCCAACCTTAACTCTTACCATCCTAGAGAAAATCTTATCATGTGTTGTTTTTAATGAATATCAGCAATAATAATGCATTTAAAATAAAAACCTGACCTTATCCTTGCCCTTACCCTAACCTTAACCCTTAACCTAACCCTAACCCTAGCCATAACCCTAACCCTAGCCATAAACCTAACCCTAAACCTTACCCTAGCCCTAACAATAACCCTCAGCCTTACTCTTACCCTCCTAGAGACAATTTTTTCGTGTGTTGGTTTTCGTGAATATCAGCAATAATAATGAATTTAAAACAAAAGCTGACCCTTATCCTTTCCCTTACCTTAACCCTAACCGGACGCCTAGTCATAACCCATACCCTAAACCTCACCTTTACGCTAACTCTTACTATATTAGAGACAATTTTATCATGTGTTGTTTTTATGAATATCAGGAATAATAATGCATTTAAAAAAAAAAAGCTAACCCTTATCTTTGCCCTAACCTAACCCTTACCCTAACCATAGCCCAAACCTTAACCCTAAAACTAACAATAAGCCTAACCCTTACTCTTACCATCCAAGAGACAATTTTATCATGTGTTATTTTTCATGAATATCAGAAATAATAATCCAATTAAAAAAGCTAACCCTTATCCCTGCCCTAACCCTAACCCTAACCCTAACCCCGACCCTAGCAATAAACCTAACCTTAACCCTAACCCTAACTCTTACAATCGTAGAGACAATTTTATCATGTGTTGTTTTTCATGAATATCAGCAATAATAATGACTTTTTTAAAAAAAGCTAACCCTTATCCTTGCCCTTACCCTAACCCTAACCCTAACCCTAGCCAAAACCCTAACCCTAACCCTAACCCTAATTCTAACCCTAACTCTTTCCGTCTTAGAGACCATTTTATCATGTGTTGTTTTTCATGAATATCAGCAGTATTATGCATTTTTAAAAAAAGCTAACCATTATCCCAGCTCTTACCCTAACCCTACCTATAACCCTAACCCTTACCCCAGCACTGACCCTAACCATAACCCTTACCCTTACTCTAAAAATCCTAGAGACAATTTAATCATGTGTTGTTATTCATGAATATCAGCAATAATAATGAATTTTTCAAAACAAGCTAACCCTGATCCTTGCTCTTACCCTTACCCTTACCCTAACCCTAGCCATAACTCTAACCCTTACCCATACCCTAACCCTTACTCTTACCATGCTAGAGACAATTTAATTATGTGTTGTTTTCAGTAATATCACCAATAATAATTAATTATAAATAAATAGCTAACACTAATCCTTGCCCTTACCCTTACCCTAACCCTAACCCTAAACCTTACCCTAACCCTAGCCATGACCCTAACCCTTACCCTAACCCTAACAATAACCCTAACCTTAAACTCTTACCATGCTTGAGATCATTTATTCATGTGTTGTTTTTCATGAATATCAGCAACAATAATAAATTAAAAAAAAGCAAACCTTGATCCTTGCCCTAACCCTAACCCCAACCCTAGCCCTAACCCTTGCCCTAACCCTAACCATAACCCTAACTCTTACAATCCTAGAGACAATTTTATCATAAGTTGTTTTTCATTAATATCAGCAATATTAATGCATTTATAAAAAAAGCTAACCCTTATCTGTGCTCTTACCCTAACTCTTACACTTACCCTAGCCCTAACCTTAACCCTAACCCTTACTCTTACAATCCTAGAGACAATTTTATCATGTGTTACTTTTAATTAATATCAGCAATAATAATGAATTTAAAATAAAGAGCGTACCCTTATCCTTGCCTAACCCTAACCCAAACCCGTACTATTACCCTAGCCATAACCCTAACCCTTACCTTAACCGTAACTCTTACCATCCCAGAGACAATTTTATCATGTGTTGTTTTTCATTAATATCAGCAATAATAATGAATAAAAAAAAGGCTAAATCTTATCCTATCCAATACCCTAACCCTTACCCTTATCCTTGCCCTTACCCTTACCCTAAAAAAGCTTACCCTTATCTTTGCCCTTACCCTAACCCTAGCCATAACCCTAACCCTAACCGTAATCCTTACTCTTACGATCTTAGAGACAATTTTATCATGTGTTATTTTTCATGAATATCATACAAAAATGAATTTTAAACACAGCTAACCCTTATCCTTGCCCTTACCCTAAACCCAAGCCAAACCCTTACACTAACCCTAACCCTAGCCATAACCCTAGCCCTAACCCTTACCCTAACCCTTACCCTAACTCTTACCATCCTAGACACAATTTTATTATGTGTTGTTTTTCATGAATATCAGCAATAATAATGAATTTAAAAAACAAAGCTAACCCTTATCCTTTCCCTTCCCTTAAACCTAACCCTAACCCTTACCCTAGCCATAACCCTAACCCTAACTCTAACCCTACCCCTAACCCTAACTGTTACCATCCTAGAGACAATTTTATCATGTGTTGTTTTTCATGAATATCAGCAATAATAATGAATTTAAAACAAAAAGCTAACCCTTATCCTTTCCCTTACCCTAATCCTAACCCTACCCCTAGTAATAACCCTTACCCTAACCCTCACCCTTACCCTGACTGTTACTATCCTAGAAACAATTTTTTCATGTGGTATTTTTCATGAATATCAGCAACATTAATGCATTTAAAAAAAAACTAACCCTTATCATTGCCCTAAACCTAACCTCAACCATAACCATAGCGCAAACCCTTACCCTAACCATAACCCTTACCCTAACCATAAAAATAACCCTTACCCTAACTCTTACCATACATGAGACAATTTTATCATGTGTTATTTTTCATTAATATCAGAAATAATAATCCAATTAAAAAAAGCCAACCCTTATCCTTGCCCTAACCCTAACCCTGACCTTAACCCTAACCCTAACCCTAACCCTAGCTATAACCCTTACCCTAACCCTAACCCTAATTCTTACCATCCTAGAGACAATTTTATCATGTGTTGTTTTTCATGAATATCAGCAATAATAATGAATTTTTTAAAAAAAGCTAACCCTTATCCTTGCCCTTACGCTAACCCTGACCCTAACCCTAGCCCTAACCCTAGCCCTAACCATAACCCTAACCTTAAACCTAGCCCTAACCCTAAGCCTAGCTCTTACCCTTACCCTAACCCTAACCCTAGCCCTTGCCCTAACCCTAACCCAAACCCTAACTCTTGCAATCCTAGAGACAATTTTATCATGTGTGGTGTTTCATGAATATCAGCAATAATACTAAATTTAAAAAAAAAAGCTAACCCTTATCCTTGCCCTCACCCTAACCATAACCCTAACCCTTGCCCTAACCCTAACCCTAAACCTAACCCTAACCCAAACTCTTACAATCCTAGATACAATTTTATCAGTATTGTTTTTCATGAATATCAGCAATAATAATTAATTTAAAATAAACACCTGACCCAGTCCTTGCCCTTACCCTAAACTTTACCCTTAACCTACCCCTAACCCTTGCCATAACACTACCCCTAACCCTAACAATAACCCTAACCCTAACTCTTACCATCCAAGAGACAATTTTATCATGTGTTATTTTTCATGAATATTAGAAATAATAATCCAATTAAAAAAAGCTAACCCTAATCCTTGCCCTAACCCTAACCCTAACCTAACCCCAACCCTAGCAATAATCCTAACCCGAACCTTTACCCTAACTCTTACTATCATAGAGACAATTTTATCATGTGTGGCGTTTCATGAATATCAGCAATAATAATGAATTTAAAAAAAAAAAGCTAACCCTTATCCTTGCCCTTACCCTAACCCTAACCCTAACCCTAGCCCTAACCCTAGCCATAACACTAACCCTAACCCTAACCCTAACCCCAACCCTAACCCAAACTCTTACCATCCTAGAGACAATTTTATCATGTGTTGTTTTTCATGAATATCAGCAATAAAAATGCATTTAAAAAAAAGAAGCTTAACCATAATCCTTGCCCTTATTCTAACCCTAACCCTTACCCTAACCAAACCCTTACCCTAGCCCTTACCGTAACCGTAACCCTAACCCTAACCCTTACACTTCCCATCCTAGAGACAATTTTAGCATGTGATGTTGTTAATGAATATCAGCAATAATAATGAATTTTTAAAAAAAGCTAACCCTTATCCTTGCCCTTACCCTAACCCTAACCCTAACCCTAGCCCTAACCCTAAGCCTTACCCTAACCCCAACCCTACCTCTTACCATCCTAAAGACAATTTTATCAAGTGTTGTTTTTCATGAATATCAGCAATAATAATGAATTTAAAATAAAAAGCTGACCCTTATCCTTGCCCTTACCCTAACCTAAACCCTTACCCTAGCCATAAACCTAACCCTAACAATAATCCTAAGCCTTACTCTTACCCTCCTAGAGACAATTGTGTCATGTGTTTTTTTTTTTCGTGAATATCAGCAATAATAATGAATTTTTAAAAAAAGCTGACCAGTATCCTGTCCCTTACTCTTACCCTAACCCGACCCCTAGTCATAAGCTTAACCCTAACCACCACCCTTACCCTTACTCTTACTATCCTTGAGACAATTTTATCATGTGTTGTTTTTCATGAATATCAGCAATAATAATATCTTTAAAAAAAAAACGCTTAACCATTATCCTTGCCCTTATTCTAACCCTAACCCTAACTCTAACCTAAACCTTACCCTAGCCCTTACCGTAACCCTTACACTATCCCTAACTTTTACCATCCAAGAGACAATTTTAGAATGTGTTGTTGTTAATGAATATCAGCAATAATAATGAATTTAAAAAAAAAAGCAATTTTAGCATGTGTTGTTGTTAATGAATATCAGCAATAATATTGAATTTAAAAAAAAAGCTTACTCTTATCCTTGCCCTTACCCTAACTCTTACCTTAACCCTAACCCTCGCCATAACACTAGCCATAACACTTACCCTTACCCTAACCCTAACCCTAACCCTTACTCTTACCATCCTAGAGACAATGTTATCATGTGTTGTTTTTCAGGAATATATGCCATAATAATGAATTTAAAAAAAAAAGCTAACCATTAGCCTTGCACTTGCCCTTACCCTAACCCTAACCCTAACCCTAGCCCTAACCCAACCCCTAACTCCAACCCTAACCCTAACTCTTACCATCCTAGAGACAATTTTATCATATTTTGTTTTTCAATAATATCAGCAATAATAATGCATTTAAAAAAAACAGCTTAACCATTATCCTTGCTCTTATTCTAACCCTAACCTAACCCTAACCTAACCCTTACCCTAGCCCTGTCCCTAACCCTAACCCTTACCCTAACCCTAATAATTAATTTAAAAACAAAAGCTAACACTTATCCTTGCCCTTACCCTAATCCTAACCCTAACTCTAACACTAGCCATAACCCTACCCATAACCCTGACCCTAACTCTTAGCATCCTAGAGACAATATTATCATGTGTTATTTTTCACGAATATCAGCAATAATAATGAATTTTAAAAAAAAGGTAACCCTTTTCCTTGCCCTTACCCTAACCCAAACCCTAACCCTAAACTTAACCCTAGCTATAACCCTAACCCTAACCCTAACCCTAACTACAACCCTTACCCTAACTTTTAAGATTCTAGAGACAATTTTGTCATATTTGTTTTTGATTGATATCAGCAATAATAATACATTTTAAAAAAAGCTAACCCTTATCCTTGCCCTTACCCTAACCCTAACCCTAGCCATAATCCTAACCCTTACCCCAACCCTAACCCTAAACCTTACTCTTACCATCCTCGAGACAATTCAATCATGTGGTGTTTTTCATGAATATCAGCAATAATAATGAATTTAAAAAAAAAACTGACCCTTATCCGTTTCCCTACCCTAACCCTAACCCTACCCCTAGTCATTACCCTAACCCTAACCCTCACCCTTGCCCTAACTCTTACTATCCTAGAGACAATTTTATCATGTGTTGTTTTTCATGAATATCAGGAAAAATGAAACATTTTTAAAAAAAGCTAACCCTTATCCATGCCCTTAACCTAACCCTATCCCTAACCATAGCCAAAACCCTAACCCTAACCCTAAACCTAACCCTAACAATAACCCTAACCCTAACTCTTACTATGCAAGATGCAAATTTATCATGTGTTATTTTTCATGAATATCAGAAAAAATAATCACATTAAAAAAACCTAACACTGATCCTGGCCCTAACCCTAACCCTAACCTTTACCCTAACAATAACCCCAACCTTAGCAATAACCCTAACCCTAACCCTAACCCTAACTCTTACAATCCTAGAGACAATTTTATCCTGTGTGGTTTTTCATGAATATCAGCAATAATAATGAATTTTTTAAAAAATGCTAACCCTTATCCTTGCCCTTACCCAAACCCTAACACTAAATTTAGCCCTAACCCTAACCCTAACCCTAACTATTACCATCCTAGAAACAATTTTATCATGTGTTGTTTTTCATGATATCAGCAATATTAATGCATTTTAAAAAAAAGCTTAACCATTATCCTTGCCCTTATTCTAAACCTAACCCTAACACTGGCCCTTACTGTAACCCTAACCCTTACCCTAACCCTCACTCTTACCATCCTAGAGACAATTTTATTATGTGTTGTGTTTCATGAAAAGCAGCAATAATAATGACTTTTAAAACAAAAGCTAACAGTTATCCTTGCCCTTACCCTAACCCTGACCCTAACCCTAGCCATAACCCTAACAATAACCCTGACTCTAACTCTGACCATCCCAGAGAAAATTTTATCATGATTAATTTTTCATAAATATCAGCAATAATAATGAATTTTAAAAAAAAGGTAACCCTTATCCTTGCCCTTACCCTAACCCAAACCCTAACCCTAAACCTAACCCTAGCCATAACCCTAACCCTTACGCTAACCCTAACAACAACCCTTTCCCCAACTTTTACGATCCTAGAGACAAGCTAACCCTTATCCTTACCCTTACCCTAACCGTAACCCTAAACCTAACGCTAACCCTGGCCATAACTCTAACAATAACCCTAACCCTAACTCTTACTATCCTAGAGACAATTATATCATGTGTGGTTTTTAATGAATATCAGCAATAATAGTGAAGTTAAAAAAAGCTAACCCTTATCCTTTCCCTTACCCTTACCCTACCCCTTACCCTTGCCCTAACCCTTACCCTTACGCTATCCCTAGCCCTAACCCTAACCTTAACCCTAACTCTTACCATCCAAGAGACAATTTTATCATGTGTTTTTTTCATGAATATCAGCAATAATAATGCATTTAAAAAAAAGCCAACCCTTATGCTTGACCTAACCCTAACCCTTACCCTAACCCTAGACATAACCCTAACCCCTAGAGAGAATTGAATCATGTGTTATTTTTAATGAATATCAGCAATAATAATGAATTTAAAAAAACAAGCTGACCGCTATCCTTGCACTTACCCTAACCCTCACCCAACCCCTAACCCCAACCCTAGACATAACCCTAATCCCAACCCTGACCCTTACCCTTACTCTTACCATCCGAGAGACAATTTTATCAAGTGTGGTTGTTCATGAATATCAGCAATAATAATGAATTTAAAATAAAAAGCTAACCCTTTTCCTTGCCATTACCCTAACCCTTACTCTAAACCTAACCCTAACCGTAGCTATAACCCAAACCCTAACCCTTATCCTAACAATAAACCTAACCGTAACTCTTACCATCCTAGAGAACCATTTTATCATGTGTTGTTTTTCGTGAATATAAGCAATAATAATGCATTTAAAAAAAAAGCTAATGCTTATCTTTGCCCTTACCCTAACCCTAACCCTAACCATAGCCCAAACCCTATACCCTAACCCTAACCCTTTCCATAACCCTAACCCTAACTCTTACCATCCAAGAGACAATTTTATCATGTGTTAATTTTCATGAATATCAGAAATAATAATCCATTTAAAAAAAAGCTAATCCTTATCCTTGCCCTAACCCTAACCCTAACCCTAACCCTTACCCATACCCTAACCCTCACCCTAATCCTAGCCATAACCCTAACCCTAACCCGTACCCTGACCCGTACCCTTACCATCCTAGAGACAATTTAATCATGTGTTGTTTTTCATGAATATCAGCAATAATAATGAATTAAAAAAAAAGCTAACCCTTATCCTTGCCCTTACCCCAACCCTAACCCTTACCCTAACCCTTTCCCTAGCCATAACCCTAATCCTTACCCTAACTCTCACACTCCTAGAGACAATTTTATCATGTGTTGTTGTTCATGAATATCAGCAACAATAATTAATTTAAAAAAAAAGCTAACTCTAACCCTTGCCCTAACCCTAACCCTAACCCTAACCCATCCTAGAGACAATTTTATCATGTGTTGTTCTTCATTAATCTTACCCTAACCCTTGCTCTTACCCCAACCCTAACACTCTTTAACCCTTATCCTTGAGTGGCCTTTTGGCTTTGATATGTGGTGTTGCCTATGTAAAAAAAAATATTAATTGTATGTTTGATCTGTATAATATTGTTAATTTTTACGGTATACTTTTCAATAATTGCCCTTTTCTCATATTTTATTCGAATAAATCGCTTCACAATAGAAATACTGAACCACAATAAGATTCGGATATTCGGAGTACCTATACCTTGCGGTTATCACCTTCTGAAACCAGAGGAATAGTTGATCGAAACGTTGTTAACGAAATGAGGATAATAGTCCGCAATAAATAATTAAATTAATAAATTTTTTTGCCTGTGTAACACTGTTCTACTGGTCTGCTTCCCATTGAAAACAAAACTTCAACACATTCTGCAGACCCAAACATTAGTTTTCTGTCGAAGTCATATTCGTCATCTCCTCATCTCAGCTTCCTAGCTACAACCTACCGGCAACTGTCGCAAACTGTAAACTGTCGTTAACTGTCACAAGCTCACCGACACTTGTCAAATATCCGTAAACATATTCTAAATATATTGACTTCTATGTGTCATCTTTTGTCTCAGTCACCACAACACCTTAATTAACTATTTTATTTTTGATCGCCTTTGTGTGCCTTGGTGAGCCAGATCTCCCATTGTCTTTCTACTAAGCTCAATTACTTATCACCTATTTCTTTATAATTATATATATATAATTATATATATATATATATATATATATATGTATATATATATATATATATATATATATATATATGTATAGTTTTTCTAATTTCTTTTTACTGCCTTACTTACTATCACATAAATTCTCATGAGTTGCAAATAAATATAATAATTATAATCCGGATAATTATCAATGCAAACAAAAATCACAACAGCAAAATTAGTCCATACTTCGCGTTGCCCACCCATGGCTATAGTCTCGGAACTGATGCTTAACAACAGTAGAAAGAAACAAAAAACAATGGAACATTTATTGAGATACTGATGTTGCCTTTTCTCCTGCTCATGGAGTAAAGGTTACGCTAAACTCTTATTGTGATGTCTTATTGTCTTTATGTTTATCGTCGATCTCAATTTATTCTCTAGTACGCTGTTCGCTTCGAGACTTTCAACCGACTTGTTCACTCTCTCTTTTAGCCATGTGACGTCACGTCCGCTTCTGGTACACCGCAGATCGAGCCTACATGCTCGTGCACACTAGACATACGGAAAAATAACAATTACTGTCAATTCCTGCATGTAATTTTACATAAACGCAGAACTCATAAAAATATATAATGTTAACCACTGTTTAATAATGTAATGTTTATTCACTTCTAATGATTGGAATTATTTCTTTAAAAGGGCTATTGCTTTGTTATGAAAAGGGACAGACCCCAGTAAGTAAGAAAGCAAAACTAGATTAGTTTGAAAACGATATTAGGAAAAGGTTAGGATCGAACCCAGTAGACAAGTGTTAAAAGATAATAGATATTGAAATGCTTGGAATGCAGAACAATTGTCATTGTTCTCGCAAATAACTAAATATTGTTTATGTCACAGATAGCTATTTAATTACTGAATGCAGGTGATTGTTCATTCTTTTAGAAATAACAGGATATTAAATATGTCAGTTAAAAGCATGGACGATACGAGTTTTAGAAATAATTAACAAAATAGGTTAAAAGAGACACAATAAAATTTATGAATTTCTTTTGTTTATCAGAGGTGTGTAGATACATGTGCAAAGGGTACGGGTAAATTGAAACCGTATAAAGTCACATTGGTTGACCACACCTCTGACGTCATAACAAAAGAAGATTCTCAATTTATTGAGACAGGCTTCTAAGTTAGAGTCAATCATAAACACAGTCACAGCCAGAGAGACTCAGAGAGAGTCGGTCGACTGGAAGCTGATGCCCTTTAGAGGCGATGGGGGAGAGGAGACCATGTAGTCTAAAGGCTTGAATCCCTGACAATTATCAATCATCCAGCTGGACTGTATAAAGAATCATCTAATATTTGTAAACTGTTGTCTTCGTCTGTCGTCATTCCATCCAAAAAGAAAAAGATAAATGTATTTTGTCTATCATCTTGTTAAACGAACTTTGTGTATAACTCCCTTCAAGTATTAATTGGCTGCCTCCGCCATCATCATGTAATGATTCTTCTACTCTTTTGTAAAAGAACTGTATTACACATTCCTCTCTTTCAAGAATGTATCTCCCATCTATCTGTGTTAGCAAGAACTCTTGCAGAAATGTCTCAGCTTCATCATCATCATCATCATCATCATCATCATCATCATCATCATCATAATAATAATAATAATAATAATAATAATAATAATAATAATAATAATAATAATACGAAGTCTCCAAGAATCGCATCATTCGTCGTCGTAATTAAGCAGTACATAAATGTCATCATCACCCTCTGTTCTAAGTTCCCTCACAACAGATCAGTTTAAGAACTTTCTCGTTAACTATTTTTTTGTCGTAATATTTGAATGTTAGAAGGACACGCGAAAATCCCGCTAATAAAAATATCTTTAATAAACAAAGATGTTTTAATAACGCTGATGTTTTTCTCTATAGCGCAAAAACACTTTTTTTTGGGGGGGGACAAGAAAAACTAATAACACGCAGCAAATATGAGTTTATGAACATTTCTATGAAAACAGTGTCCGTTGCATTTTAAATATAATAGAACTGACCCAAATGAGATAAATTAATAAATATTAATAAATGCCCAGAAAGAAATATTGTGCTACACAATTGAATGCAAATAATAAAATGTCATTGTGATAAGCAATCTTTAATTTTCTCCTTCAGTCCAGCACATTTGGTTCGACAATGTTTTTTTTCTCTTTATTTCTTTTTAATATTCTCTTTTTTTACGCTACGTTTTACTGGTCTCTTTCTTCCATGAAGAACCGTTGCACATCGAAACTACTACGAGCTCCTTTCGCATACCATTATAACAATGACCATTTATTATTATAATGATATTCGAAAACAAGGCTACATTAAAGGGAGGTTATTACTAATCTTGTCCAGGGTTGTCAGATTGGCCTATTAAAAACGAATTTCGCGAATTTGTTTTTTTTTTATGAAGAATTATTATTAGAATTAAACCTTCAACTTCCAGGATTTCACTTTTACAATTGATTTTTTTCCAAGTGTTACAGAGAGAGAGAGAGAGAGAGAGAGAGAGAGAGAGAGAGAGAGAGAGAGAGAGAGAGAGAGAGGGGGTGAGTAAACGTGGAGGTAGACACGTTTACCAGAACCGAAGGTCAGCTGACAAGATTACGTATGAGTGACGTGGTTGGCAGATCTGAGAGATTTGATTTGGGCTTTGAAGAAGACGGACGGGTTTTCCGTTGTCTCCCCCTCTTAACTGGGGAGGGGGGAGATGAACGCTGACGTGTGTAGAAGAAGAACCCACACAAGCCGATTTCACTTCTACTTCTGCAGGACCTCTGGGGAAAGTGAAATAAAAACTATAAAACCCATTCATCGTCTTGGAGTGATAAATCTTCGTCAAACAGGTATCAAGTCTCCCTCCAGCATGAGAAATTTCCAGATGGTCCAACATCGAAGAAGCAGAGGTAGGTTCTGAAAATATATGTCACACACACGATTCCCTTTATGTTTTTTTATTCAATTGTAAGGTTAAAGACCAGAATAGGTACAAAACACCCTCCCCTCCCCATGTTAAGAATGGCTTTTTAAATAATAACGTTATTATTTCAGCACGGATCACTCTCTGCAGGAGTACCGAAATACCTGAAAGAGGTCGGAAGTTGCATCGATCAAAACGTTTTGAAAATCACACTCAAGATTAGAGTAGCAGTCCGATTAATCCAAATATTATGAATAACCAATCCTCATCTCGACAATTCAGAAACCTGAAGCCGTTCTTGTTTGTTTTTGTTTTGTTTTGTTTTGTTTTGTTTTCCTTTCTTCTGAACTTCTTGTGATGCGATCAGAATATTTGGCAAATTTCTTAGCGGATTTCACTCTCCATCGAATGAAATATTAGTTAATGCCATACGCTGCGGATATTTAAACACGGGATTAGCGAGAGATTATCTTGACGGTTGGATTATTTATAGCTTGCGGTTCGTTCTCCTCTCGCGTTACCCTGTCATTCATCAGAACTGATTAGCTTTGGCCGATGTTCAAAGATATTTTTAGGTTTAGACTTAACTCTGTCTGGCGTGTCATTTTACGGCGAATCTACCCTTTGTAGATTTATTTAATATTTATGGACGCGAATTGTGGTTGGTTCGTTGTGGTAGGTTCGATTTTTGTCAGTGCTATTGTATAATTTTTAATTTGGGGAAAGGTATGAATTCAGATATCTTCCAGTTATACGTTAAATAATAGGAATAGCGTTTGAGGGCATAAAAGTGTATCATTGATATGAATAAATTAAAATTAATTGTTTTTTTTTCTTGTTATAAATGTCAAACGCATTCTGCAAACTATTATTTGTATGAATACATTTAAAGTGAAACGTGTTTTTCTTTTTATAAAAGGTCTGCGTTCACGATTATCATAATATATTATCAGTATAAGGAAAAGTAAAACGTATTTCCTTTCTATATATGTCACGTGCACACGTAGACCTCACAATATTATAGATATAAATAAAAATAAAAAATTATTTATTTAAAAAGCTATATATATTTACACATTATATGTGTTTACAGATATTTTTATAAATTTAAAATGGTAGATTTATGTTTTACATTATTTTATGATGGTTCAAATGTCTTTTGGCTGAGATCAATCTGTAGTGTCTGTTCTCCACATCACCGCTAGTTGTGGCAGGATTATTTTTTGTAATTATCTCCCTTGAACAAATACAAAATGCGGTAAAACTGCAAACAAACACATAGCCTGCCGCTTATATTATGAATCAGCAGGATCCGTGTACCGGAGTTGTCCGGTGGAATTATGACGCAAAGTCAGAACAGATAAGCCCCCTCTGAAAACAAACTAAACAACGGTTGTTAGCTGTGGGACATAATGTGCACTGTCGGCTGTGGCCAAACTGCAATTATATGGCTTTCACTGTTGGGCATTCTCTGCCAATAGTAGATAGCTGAAGTCATTGGCTGTCACTGGCGGTTATGATCAGTGTCGGTCTCCATTGGCTTGCTCTAAAATAAAATAGTCTGTCTTCAACTCTTGGGCATTGTTCGGCACTGGCATTCACTGGTTACCTGTGGCGGCCAATCATGGTCACTTGTGTTTAGTGCTGTTTTGTGGTCGTTACTTAATTTACTTGCGTGTACTGGTGGACACTGGTTGCATTTCCAATTGTCATTACTGGTTCCTGCCATTCAGTGTCAGCTATTGTTACGTTATGCTGTAGTTCTTTAGATTTGGACAATGTCGTCTATTTTATCTGTTAAATAGAGTTTCAAGTTCGTAAATGTATATAAGATAGTTGTTTCAAAAAAAAAAACACTTGACGTAAGTTTATAAAAAAAGGAATGACAAATTATTGTTTAATTTTGTCTCAATGTGCTATGGAGAGAGAGAGAACGAGAGACAGAGATGGAGCGTGGTGGAGTGTTGTGGCTGACACAAAATGACAACTGATCGTCTCGGTGCCCTTCTCTCCGGCTGACTTCTTCCTTTGCTGGCATTGTTTTTTTTTATTTATAAAAAACTTTAGATAGGAATTTCGTTTTTCCATGTCGCATTCTACTAGCCCTTATTAAATTTGTCCAAGACCAAATTTCAATGTGGCTGTTTTCAAAACTTGTCAGTTGACGATTTTTTTACAAAGGCATCACCACTTGTAAAGGCCAAGAGGCCACTCGAGGATAAGGGTTAAAGAGTGTAAAATATACAATTGGACAATAAAGTAATCGTTAGTAATGAAAATTCGGTAAATTTGTTACCTTATATGGAACGGCTCATAAAAAAACTTGTTTACGTTAGACTTGAAGACGACCATATTGTAGTCAGCTAGAAAGCAGGAAGTCAGAAGACAATTCCATAGGCGTGCAGTTCTAAGAAAGAAGCTTTGTTCATGGAATCTACGTTAAGGTTTAGGACCAGATAAAGAGTGGGGCGAATTATTGATAGTGTTTTCTGCTAGACAGTTGTTTCTTGTGAAAGTTTGGCGAGGGGAGGACCATAGACTGAAGTTCAGTCACGCACTTGCCATGAAAATAACGATAAAGCAGAGACAAACTCGCAACATCTCTTCTGTGAGAAAGAGGTTGCAGGAAAGAGAAAAAGGCATCCCCTATGAGACTACGAAGTCTATTTTGAACTCTATCAAGGCAGGATAAGATGTTCTAGCAGCTCCTGCCCAGATGTGGCGCAGTATACCATCCTCGAACGTACCTGGCATGAGAAGTGAGATATCTACTGGATCGATAGAAGCATCCTACCATTTTTCCAGCGGCCTTGGCAACGGATTTAATGTATGTGTTCCATTTCAAAACATGTGGCCTCTCCAAGACGAGAGCCATTCATTTCAATTGATGCCAGACGGGGATCAGAGCGTTGGTGATGTAAACATAAAAGCTTAGTTTTAAATACATTAAAAGTAACAAGCCACTCCTTTCCCCATTGTACCACTTGGTCAAGATCAGAGGAGAGGGAATCAGAGAGAACTTGGTCGTTTACGGCTTTAGATGTGCTACCATAGATAGTAGTGTCATCAGCATAAATGTCTACGAATGATGTAAGGATGTGATTTGGAAGATCATTAATATAGATCAGGAAGAGAGTTGGGCCCAGCATGGAGCTCAGAGGGACTCCAACATTAATATTGTGAGTTTCTGATTTCTGCCCATCAACCACTACTCTTATGAGCCTATCAGAGAGAAATGATTTAATAATTGAGACGGCATTTCCAGCTATACCGTGGCTGAAGATTTTAAGAAGTAAACGTTTATGCCATACTCTATCAAAAGCCTTTGATATGTCAAGAGCAATTGCTCTTGAAAGGTAGCCTTCGTCAAGAGATTCTTTAATCCTATGAGATATAACTGTAAGCGCATCTGCTGTAGAGCTAACAGAACGGAAACCATATTGCGTGTTAAAAGGTTATTTCTGCTGAGATGGTTGATTACTTCTCTATTTAACAGATTCCAGCAACTTACTCATGACGCACAGGAGACTTATTGGCGTGTACTAAGAGGGAGTTTAGCGACTACCTGAATTCTTAAATACAGGGTATACTGATGAGATTTTCCAGGGTGGTGGGAAGCAATTCTCCTTAAGACAGCGTTTAAACCGTTTTGTAAGTATGAGCGCTACTTCTAGTTGAAGTTTTTTGTAGTACTATAATTGAAATACCGCCAGGGCCGATTGCTTTACTGGAATCAAGGTTTTTGATTAGCTTGGCAACATCACGTACATATCTTTGTATATCACATAGCATGTTGATTTCAAAGTTTCTGCATTCTTCTTTCAATTGTTAGGACTTTTCTTGATTTGAAGATTTCCAGAATACTTGCGTGTGTGCATCCAGCTCCATATGCGTGTGTGCAATACCAGCAATAATTCCGGCGTTGCCCGGAATACTATTCAACACTATAACCAGTAAAGAAAAACACATTTTCATTCCCTGCTTATACTGTGATTTTGTCCGCTATGAGAGCAGGTGTCAAATAATAATCGATTTATATAAAAGACTAAAATAGTTATACTTGATATCCATGTCTAAAACACTCAGCATTATAAGTGTCGTAGACCCGTGCTAGGGGTCACAAATGAAAGAAACCACAAGTAGTGTAAAGTGTATAAAATATTATATGCATTTCTCATAAAGAATACAGGAGCCACTAAAGTAGTATGAGAGGAATGTGTTCGTAGCATGCGTTTAAGCATGATATGAATGTCTCCATATAGTCTCTGAAACCAGCGGTATTCTTAGGACTGGTTGATTCCACTTAGTTCTTAAATAGGGGTGATTTGTGCCCCACAACAATAAGTCAATAGAAATGGGTAGTGCTTTTTGTACTATTTCCAATAATAAAATAATTACATGTTCTTTTTACATGCGTGCGTGAAAGAATGTGTATACGTCATCTTTTTATTTTTTTCGTGGTCGTTGTATTTTAGGAATGATCGTCGAACGTTTTCTCTGTTTAACTAAAACGAATAAAACTTTTCATGAAGAAAGTAACAAAAAGAGACGTTCGTTGAGTTTTCGTTAAGGTCTTATATAATAGTTTTTGTGGCGAGCCGAAAGTTTACCTAGAATGAATTACATAGGGAGCATGAAGTGAAGCTCATTCAAACATCCACGATTAAAATAAGGAGATAAGCTCGCAACATCTCTTCTGTGGGAGAAATAGCAGAAAGAAGAAAAGGACAACATCCACCAGGTTTCGAAGATAATGTTCTGAGTAGATGTGGCAACAGTACTCTGTCTGAAAGTTCGGCTCATTTAGGCAGACAATTGCATCAGGAGTAACTACGAAGTGCCTTAAATAAATTTCCAGACTTTTTTAAAAAAATTGTTGCAGACTCTTGAAACTTCAGTATGTTATTGCTGTGCATCTTATAAGATGACTGACCAATTTTTTATGATTTCAGATTCTAATAAACAGCTGCAGCAAGAATCGGAATGTGTGCTAGTAAAGTCTGATTGTCACAACAGGTGAATTTCAAAAATGCAATCTGGGTCTGAGGACATTTTAAAAGAACAAAATATAATTCCGTTTTAAACATGATAAAAATGCCACAGAAACTTATGGAATGCTTCAGACTGCTTTTGGACCATCTTGCACGTATCAAGCATCAGTTTCTGAGTGGCGTGAGAGATTCCAGGAAAGCAGGGAGTTTGTGAGAGATGATGAGGTGTGAGAGGATTAAGGAAGTCAGAACACCAGAATTGATTGGCCAAATACAGAATTTCATGTATAAGGACCGTAGTGTGTCTATAGAGACAATAAGCGCACTGTTTGATGTCAGTGTTGGAAATTTACATACAGTTATTCGCGAGGAACTGGAGATGCGGAAGATTTGCTCGACGTTTTCCACAGTTCTTGATGCTCTGGTGACCTCCGATGAAATCTGGATCCTTTGTTATGACTTAGAGACAAAGAGACAGAGTTGCCAGAAGAATGCTCTCTCTTTTAGAGTCAAAAAGGCCAGGCAGAGCAAATCCACACAGAAAGTTATGATAATCCCCTTTGTTGACATAACGGGCATGATTCACATGGATTGGCTTCTACAAGAGATACTATGTTGAGGTTTTAAAGAGGGTTAAAGAAGAAATTTTGTCGGAAAAGACCAGCACTCTTCAAATCGAGTCAGTGGCATTTCAACCATGACAATGTACCAGTCCAGAACCCCATCCGTGTATTTGGCCAAGATGGGTATAAAGGCAGTTCTTCACCCTCCGTATAGTCCAGACCTTGCTCCCTGTGATTTTTCTTATACCCTAAGCTCCAGGAAAACCTTAGAGTCTGTCGTTATGAGACAATTGAGGGGATAAAAGAATCTGTGACGAGGGTCATGGACATACTCATACAAGAAGACTCCCGAACTTTAGAACGGTATAAGTGTATTGCAGCCGAATGAGATGACTGGGAAGGGAACATAAACCTTCATGTGTTTACTCTCAATAATAGTACCTATATGAAAATAGTCTCGAAACTTATCGAAGGCACCTCGTATCTTCTAGAGTGGTAGAATGATGTAACCATTTTTTCAGCAATAGATGCATGTGTGGCATTTCAGGCAAAGAGTGAAGATAAGCCCTGAAATATTGTCAAAACATGGCGGTTGCTCAAAACAGGAGACATTCACTTCAATTGGGGACAGTTGTATCAAAGCGTTTGTGATGGAAAGATAGAAACTTGGTTTTGGATTGATAAAAATTAATCAGCCACCCTTTTTCCCAATGCACAATATGCTCCAAATTAGAATAAAGAGAGAATCAGAAAAGTCTTGGTCATCGCCAGCCTTTTAACGGAAATTACCGGGTCGGTCTCGTTAGAATTGTGTATGGACCTTTATCATCATGAGATATAGCATAGAAATTAATATGATATCCGTTTGATGTACAGTAAGTAAAGATGCGGTATTAATCCAGTCGCTGAATAATATATTCAGTCAGCGAGTGTTGAGTGATTCTGTAGAACAAAGATGGCGGTAAGAAATCCAGTCGGCGAAGAATCAATGGTGTTACGATCAGCAGTGGTCCAGTCAAGAAGGAGACTGATAGCGAACTGACTGAAATCCAAAATTCGATATTTTTATAATGACTTCGGAGGTTTCTCATTAGTTGCTTGTCCTGACGCATAGTTATGAATAAGATCGTCCAAATTCTCGGAGTAATATTCTCTATTATGGTTTGGAGAATGAGTCTCCTTGTGGCTTAAGCGGCTTGGAGACTGGGTAGAAAGTACCCGTCAAGAATTCGTTTTTGATACTCAGCCCAACAGGACTGAGGTACGCCATCTGACTATCACCAAGGAGAGAGGTACGCTATCTGGGTATTACCAAGGTGGCCCACGCTCCCAGGCCTTACTACCCAGCTTTCGGATGGGGCAAGTTTGTTGCTTGTCACCTCAGGCGCCCCGCCCGAATTGAGGTACGCTATCTGGGTATCACTAAGGAGACCCACGCTCCCAGGCCTTACTACGCAGGTTTCGGGTGAGGCACATTTGTTGCTTGTCACCTCAGGTGCTCCAACCGGGAAATGCCGACGGGGATGCTCAGACATTTTTTTGTATTTAGGGCAGCTTGCTTTATCC
>NC_136508.1:22105402-22130402 GCF_053919585.1 Euprymna scolopes
TTAAATAACCTAAAAAGGGCTGAGAAACAATAAAATAAAACAGCCAAACTAAACCCAATCAATAAATATTTGAATACACAAAAGACTTTAGGAATACAAAAATAACCTGACTCGACATTGAATAACCCTAAACGGGTTGAAATGCTCCAAAACAAAACAACCAAACCAAACACCATTAAAAAATATTTGAAGGCATCAATAACTTGAAGCAAAGTAGCTATTACCGAAACGAATGAGCCCAAAAAGAGTTGATAATCTGCAAAACAAAATAACCAAACCAAACCGTCGCATCTTCAAACAGCGCTGGAGCTCATCAGAGTCCGTCTGTCCGCTGCCTCGTCCATTTTGCATCTACCTTCATCTCCATCTCGACTTTAACACAAGCTGACGCTGTTCCTACAAAGCCTCATCTCTCTCTCATCAAGTGCTAATACATGTCGACATCTATTAGGAGATACAAGCATATGCAGACGAATCGGAGACTTTCAACGTGAAGAGCCACATGCGCCATACATGTGCGCTAACCACATCTCTCTGCTGACAGAACTTACCTAGTTGGTGTGGGATACGGCCTTGATAATTTGTCCGGCTACAAGTTCTTGGCCTTTGGGCCGAGATCAAAGTGTAGTATCTGTTCCGGCAGATACTGCACTTAAGATGGTTTGTACCAGTCAATGGAGGGGAAACCCTCTATACTGGGACAATTATTATTTTTGGTAACCAGAGTGACCCCTTTTAGGGGAGCTGGTTTTTACCTCACATTAAAAACGGCCTTGTGCCTAATTTGCTCAGTGGGGGAGCAAATAAACACCATCTGTTCCGGCAGATGCTGCACTTAAGATAATTTGTACCAGTCAATGGAGGGGAAACCCTCTATACTGGGACAATTATTATTTTTGGTAACCAGAGTGCCCCCTTTTTGCCTACTTTTAGGGGAGCTGGTTTTTACCTCACATTAAAAACGGCCTTGTGCCTAATTTGCTCAGTGGGGGAGCAAATAAATACCATCTGTTCCGGCAGATGCTGCACTTAAGATAATTTGTACCAGTCAATGGAGGGGAAACCCTCTATACTGGGACAATTATTATTTTTGGTAACCAGAGTGACCCTTTTAGGGGAGCTGGTTTTTACCTCACATTACAAACGGCCTTGTGCCTAATTTGCTCAGTGGGGGAGCAAATAAATACCATCTGTTCCGGCAGATGCTGCACTTAAGATAATTTGTACCAGTCAATGGAGGGGAAACCCTCTATACTGGGAACCGCCTGGGTAATACCTAGGAGGTCCACCCTCCCATCCTTGCCACCGGGCTTTCCGGTGGGGCAAGTTTATTGCTTGCTGCCTGAGGCGCCCCGACCGGGGAATGCCGACGGGGTTACTCAGGCAATTTTTAAAATTGCAGGAGTGCCCCTCCTTTAGGGGAGCCTGCGGGGTTCCCACTTTCCGGCCTTGTGCCACATAATGCTGATGTGGGCAGCATTTAAATAAAAACCCTCTATACTGGGACAATTATTATTTTTGGTAACCAGAGTGCCCCCTTTTTGGGGAGCTGGTTTTTACCTCACATTAAAAACGGCCTTGTGCCTAATTTGCTCAGTGGGGGAGCAAATAAATACCATCTGTTCCGGCAGATGCTGCACTTAAGATAGTTTGTGCCGGTCAATGGAGGGGAAACCCTCTATACTGGGACAATTATTATTTTTGGTAACCAGAGTGACCCCTTTTAGGGGAGCTGGTTTTTACCTCACATTAAAAACGGCCTTGTGCCTAATTTGCTCAGTGGGGGAGCAAATAAATACCATCTGTTCCGGCAGATACTGCACTTAAGATAAATTGTACCAGTCAATGGAGGGGAAACCCTCTATACTGGGACAATTATTATTTTTGGTAACCAGAGTGCCCCTTTTTGTCTACTTTTAGGGGAGCTGGTTTTTACCTCACATTAAAAACGACCTTGGTCAATGTAGGGGCAACCCTTCATACCAGTTGTCACTATCCAGCTCTCCTACTCCCCGGGGAGTTGGTCCCCATTTCCCCTTCACTCCTCACATTAAAAATCGGCCTTGTGCCTAATTTGCTCGGTGGGGGAGCAAATAAACAGTATCTGTTCCGGCAGATACTGCAAGCTATGACTAGCAAAGACCAGATGTGGGGGCAACCCCACATGCCTGACCTTTAACAAGCTCCCATTTCCCACCTCTCGGGAGCTTGTCCCCTTTTTCCCTTCCCCCTCCCTTCACTCCTCACATTAAAAATTGGCCTTGTGCCTAATTTGCTCGGTGGGGGAGCAAATAAATACCATCTGTTCCGGCAGATACTGCACTTAAGATAATTTGTACCAGTCAATGGAGGGGAAACCCTCTATACTGGGACAATTATTATTTTTGGTAACCAGAGTGCCCCCTTTTTGCCTACTTTTAGGGGAGCTGGCTTTTACCTCACATTAAAAACGGCCTTGTGCCTAATTTGCTCAGTGGGGGAGCAAATAAATACCATCTGTTCCGGCAGATGCTGCAAGCTATGACTAGCAAAGACCAGATGTGGGGGCAACCCCACATGCCTGACCTTTAACCAGCTCCCATTTCCCACCTCTCGGGAGCTGGTCCCCTTTTCCCCTTCCCCCTCCCTTCATTCCTCACATTAAAAATCGGCCTTGTGCCTAATTTGCTCAGTGGGGGAGCAAATAAATACCATCTGTTCCGGCAGATACTGCAAGCTATGACTAGCTATGACTAGCAAAGACCAGATGTGGGGGCAACCCCACATGCCTGACCATTAACCAGCTCCCATTTCCCACCTCTCGCGAGCTGGTCCCCTTTTTCCCTTCCCCCTCCCTTCACTCCTCACATTAAAAATCGGCCTTGTGCCTAATTTGCTCAGTGGGGGAGCAAATAAATACCATCTGTTCCGGCAGATACTGCAAGCAAAGACCATATGTGGGGGCGACCCCACATATAAGACCTTGGTCAATGTAGGGGCAACCCTTCATACCAATTGTCACTATCCAGCTCCCCTACTCCCCGGGGAGCTGGTCCCCATTTCCCCTTCACTCCTCACATTAAAAATCGGCCTTGTGCCTAATTTGCTCGGTGGGGGAGCAAATAAATACCATCTGTTCCGGCAGATACTGCAAGCAAAGACCAGATGTGGGGGCAACCCCACATACCTGACCTTTAACCAGCTCCCATTTTCCACCTCTCGGGAGCTGGTCCCCCTTTTCCCTTCCCCCTCCCCTTCACTCCTCACATTAAAAATTGGCCTTGTGCCTAATTTGCTCGGTGGAGGAGCAAATAAATACCATCTGTTCCGGCAGATACTGCAAGCTATGACTAGCTATGACTAGCAAAGACCAGATGTGGGGGCAACCCCACATGCCTGACCTTTAACCAGCTCCCATTACCCACCTCTCGGGAGCTGGTCCCCTTTTCCCTTTCCCCTCCCTTCACTCCTCACATTAAAAATCGGCCTTGTCCCTAATTTGCTCGGTGGGGGAGCAAATAAACACCATCTGTTCCGACAGATACTGCAAGCAAAGACCATATGTGGGGGCAACCCTACATATAAGACCTTGGTCAATGTAGGGGCAACCCTTCATACCAATTGTCACTATCCAGCTCCCCTACTCCCCGGGGAGTTGGTCCCCATTTCCCCTTCACTCCTCACATTAAAAATCGGCCTTGTGCCTAATTTGCTCGGTGGGGGAGCAAATAAATACCATCTGTTCCGACAGATACTGCAAGCTATGACTAGCAAAGACCAGATGTGGGGGCAACCCCACATGCCTGACCTTTAACCAGCTCCCATTTCCCACCTCTCGGGAGCTGGTCCCCTTTTCCCCTTCCCCCTCCCTTCACTCCTCACATTAAAAATTGGCCTTGTGCCTAATTTGCTCAGTGGGGGAGCAAATAAATACCATCTGTTCTTCAGATGCTGCACTTCTATTTTTTGTTCTCTTTCGGTGGAGGAGAAATCCTTCACGACTGAGACAATTTTTATTTTTGTACCTTTTCTCCACGTTAAAAAACGACCCTGGTGTCTAACTCTGTCCCGTAGGGAGGCACAGTAAATAGGTACAATTTAATTGCTATCGAGTTGAGATGTGGATCTGTTCATTTTTAGAGGGCTCGCTCTACTAGTTCTTACCTTCTCTTTAAGAAGGGGTTATTTTATTGAATGCCGACGGAGTTGTGCAAGCATTAGTCATAAATATTCGATAACACATGGAAACCCCCATATAAAAATACTGTAAACACTATATATATATATATATATATATATATATATATATATTTCTCCACGTATAATGAATACATGACAAAAGTTTATATTCCAAAGTTCATGATGTTGACCATCTTTACAATTCATTCTTTCAGTTCAATTGGCATTGTTAATTTTTAATTCTGAATTGATGGATTAAATTGTAAGATGTTTATTCATTATATTGCTTTGTAATTATATTGAACTTATTAAATAAGGATTGGTATATACTATAAGGAAATAGATTATATTTTCCCATATAAATTTATATATATATATATATATATATATATATATATATATATATATATATATAAGCGAGATAAGACACTGATAGAAATTCAGATGAAAAATCCTGATAGATATTACTTGAAGTGATACTTTCAAGGAGATCCTAGCCAAAAAGGAAAAGCTCAATATTTAAGAATAGAGCAATATATAAGTTTCGTGGTTCAATGTTAAATTCTGAAAAAACAACATATATAGACATATATTCGATTTAAGAATTTATTGCTTGACAAAAGGAATATATAAAAGGGGTTATTTTAATTCCTTAATCCATAGAATTTCAATAATGGCTCATATCATTAGAGGAAATGAAATGCGGTAAGCAAAATGTTCAGCGGCTAATGGACGCTTTTTTGCTTTTCAGCGCAATTATTGAAAAGAGTTTTTTTGAGTGCTTGTGGATTAGTTCTCTATTAGAATTAATTGGGAGGTCATTTATATAGTATTCTGGGTGCGAGATTTGTGTTTTGATTTTATACTTTTTGTTGGAGCGCATATCAAAATGGTATGCCTTCCATCTAATATTAATGAGGAATTTGTTGATAGCCTGTGTAAGCTTGTGGATGAAAGATATATATATATATATATATATATATATATATATATATATATATATATAAAGGGCGAATGAACTCTTTTTCTGGGTCAACGGCCAACTAGCACAGTGTATATTTGTGTGTGTGTGTGTATGTGTATTGGGGTGGAGAGGGCTCCCGTAAGCCGTGGTGAAGGCAACCTTTCTAGAAGAAGCAAATCTCTGATTTAAAAAACAAAGCGGGAGACCAGTACCCGCATTAAGCTGGTTTGCAGTTTAACTTGTTGCTGGCTATCTTGCTCTTGCTTGTTGCTGGATCTCAACATTTTGAACCGAGAGAGAGACTTAGCTGTCGTACAAAGCTAAGACTTTGTAACATCATCTTTGTATAGATACTCCCACAGGCATTTGGGCTCATGGATTTTAAATGTCTGAGGGAGTGGCACTCGTCTGACAAGACGTTGCAATCATTATATATATATATATATATATAAATGAATTAGAACACTGAGCGATGTGTGGTAGTGCTACTAGATATAAATGAATAAATCTAATGTTTATACGGCTATATGTCTGTCTGCCTTCATATTTTCAAACTCCATCTCCCCCAAAACTAAATATCAAAGAGCGACGCCAAAGGCCTCAAATGAGTAGATTTTTACGGGCCGTTCTTTTATGGGTCTTTTTTAAAGGAATCAAAAATTGGGTCAAAATTGAAAAAAAATGTAAAACATTGTGTACATTCATCTTAGTTTAATTTTTTATTTTTAATCGGCTCGTATGCGTGTAACGTTGATGTAGTTGTAACATGGTATGCGTGTAACGTTGATGTAGTTGTAACATGGTATGCGTGTAACGTTGATGTAGTTGTAACATCGTATGCGTGTAACGTTGATGTAGTTGTAACATCGTATGCGTGTAACGTTGATGTAGTTGTAAGATGGTATGCGTGTAACGTTGATGTAGTTGTAACATGGTATGCGTGTAACGTTGATGTAGTTGTAACATCGTATGCGTGTAACGTTGATGTAGTTGTAACATCGTATGCGTGTAACGTTGATGTAGTTGTAACATCATATGCGTGTAACGTTGATGTAGTTGTAACATCGTATGCGTGTAACGTTGATTTAGTTGTAACATCGTATGCGTGTAACGTTGATGTAGTCGTAACATGGTATGCGTGTAATGTTGATGTAGTTGTAACATCGTATGCGTGTAACGTTGATGTAGTTGTAACGTCGTATGCGTGTAACGTTGATGTAGTTGTAACGTCGTATGCGTGTAACGTTGATGTAGTTGTAACATCACTAGATTTGAATGTTACAGATTCGTTTTCGATTCTAGCTGATGGCAACTAAATACTGTTCTTTTGAAAGCACGTATCTATAATAATATATACGAAATCTGGACAAATTAAAGTATCATATTTAAGCGTATTTTATGCCCGGGCAAGGATGGATACCTTTTCCTGCTAGTATTAGATAATACAAGTGATTCGCTCATCAAATGAAGAGAACCAGCAAACAGTTCTAAGCCCACCGAAGTACGATGAGCTAAAAAAATACCTATTTGAAAATTTCCGCTTTTAATAGATTCATATGTGCTACTGTATACACTGTACATAAATAAAGATAAATAAATATGTGTTTGCGTGTGTGTGTGTGTGTGTGTGTGTGTGTGTGTGTGTGTGTGTGTGTGTGTGTGTGTGTGTGTATGTGTGTGTGTGTGAAGAATATGCTTATTTTCTTATATTTCATCCTTTTTCTTCATACCAATCCTCGATGTGTTCTAATATAATTACTAAACATAAAAAAGTACAAAAACTCTATATTCCAAATTTCAAGATATTTTTCGTCACACCTATTTTTTTCAGCCTGTTAAAATGTTCAGTTTTTTAAAACACACGTTTCGTTGGTTGGTTGTTTTTGTTTTACGACATATCAACCCTTTCCAGGTTATTTAATGCCGAATCCAAAGATTTTGAAGAAATTTTTTTTTTTTTAATAGAATATATTTGTTGTTTTCACGTCGGTTTCTATTTAACCCATAGTTGGGACCCTAACAGGTACTACCACTCCGGGTCAGAGTGGACCTGGGAGCAATGGTAATTAAAGGGTGACTCCACACTCCCCAAAGCCCACAAGCTGGGGCCTCACCACTGGGTATAGTTTAAGGTCATATCCAGGACCCCCATTGAGGGACTTTTGCCCTCTGCAGGGGGGCAGTCGGCGTATTCTAATGCCCCACCAACAGGACCTACACGTTTTGTAGCGCAGACACAATAATATAATTATTATATAATTTTTTTAATACTTTTCGGCCCTGACTCGTCAATAGAATACGATCTCATAAACTTAAAAGTGAGTAAGAGACAAGCAGCAGATGCACCAACCGAAATTTGACAACAGTACTCCATACATGGGCGAATGGTGGCCTTATAGAGGTACAGGATACTTTCAGGCGTAAGTAGTTTATATAAATATATTATACAAGTTAAGTATGTGTATATATATTTTTTAATATTGTGTGGGGTAAACTTAAAACCAATAAACCAATATTGATGAATTTTACTTACCTAGCTCAGTTTTTGTAAGTGTTTTTACCAGTTTGCAATTTGTATGATTATAACGTTGTCGATCTCGATCTGAGGCGTGGTTTTGTTCAGTTCGAGATTGTCCACTGGTCATCTGATATCAAGTTGCAAAGTTCTCCTAGGGGACGGCTACTATACAGCGAGATATGATGGAGTATGCAAGTACCTCCACTGGAAAAAATTAAACATCCAGTGTAGCAGCAAGTCCTGGGAACATCAACCTGAAAGAACAGTTGGAAATGACATATATACCATACATTACGACCATGTAATCCCTACAGCCACTTACCTTGAAAATGTTGCTATGAACCCTTACATAGTTATATGGAATAAGTCAGAGAGAGTTGCAACCTTGATTGAAGTGAGTGTTCCTAATAATGGCGGTCTGAACAGAGCTGAAAGAGAGAAACAGACCAAATACCAAGGTCTCATGTATGATATGAAAACAAACTGGAATCTTAGGGAGATATCAATCATACCAATTATCATAGTTGCTACAGGGCTTATGAAGAAGAACCTGAAGTCCTACCTAACTAATATTCCTGGTGAACCAAGTGCAAAAGTGATCCAGCCAATTGCACTTAAGGGAACAGCCAGGATACTAAAAAAGAGCTCTTGATTGGTTTCAATAAAAAGCGGGGCAATGTTGACAGCTGGTTTGGCTGCCCCATACCCAGCATTACAATTTCAAAGGAAGAAAAATGAAAAATAGTCTTTACCTTCTCTACTAGGAAAATATCGACATGGACTTATCAGGCATTTTCTTTATAGGCAAAGTTACATTTAACTCATTGTCCTGTCTTTTCAAAACTATAACTGACTTTGCATCTACTCTCCTCGCATTCAATAAGTTTTCAGACATTTTTCGTATGGGCACTTTTACTGAGAGTACACACATGGAATTCTAGTCCCCTTTTATGTAATCTCCTCCGGCTGCAATGCACTTGTTATACCGTTAAAATAATCTCATTTGACTTCAAATAACTTGTGCCGTTCACACAACTTCTGGAGGCCCCATGAAAGTCCTCTTGTGTAGGAGTCTCAATGATCGTCGTCACAGCTACCTTCCTCCTTAACTGTCTCATAACGACAGTCGCTTAGATTTCCCTTGAGTTTGGCGAATAACCAAAAGTCACAGGGAGCAAATTCTGGACAGTAGGGAGGGTGAGGCACGCCTGTTTTTCTGATCTTCTCTAAGCACCCTTAGGACAAATTCGCACAGATTTTTCGCATCTTCAGTTCGTGGCGAATAAATGCGTGTACCATTTCACACTGATATCAAACCTTGCACTTATTGTTTCTATAGACACTAGGCGGTCTTTATTCATGAAATTATTTATTTGGCCAATCGACTTTAGTGTTCTAACTTCTTTATTACTCCCACATCTCTCATCATCCATCACAGACTATCTGCCTTCCTTTCATCTCTTATGCCACTTAAAAAGCGGGCGCTTGATTCATGCAAGATGGTCTAAAAGCAGTCTGAAGCATTCCACAGGTTTCTGTAGCATTTTTCAGGTTTAACACAGAATTGCATATAATTCTTCTAAAATGTCCTCACACCACGAATGCATTTTTGAAATTCACCAGCTGTGATAATCACGCTTTAGTAGAGTGCATTCCAATTTCCTGCTGTAGCTGTTCATTTAAACCCCGAATCATAAAAATGGTCATCTGATAAGATGTATAGAATAAACATACTGAATTTTGAAGAGTCTGCACTACTTTTAAATGCTTGCGCAAAAAAAGTCTGGAAACTTATTAAAGGCACCTTTTACTATATTCTTTGTTTCTATCTATTTCTTGATTATAGGCATTAATCTCTATCTATCTCTATCTCTTCCTTTCTCTTTTGTGACATTCATACCCTCGACTAACCCGACGAGTAGTAAAACCCCACACTTTCATTGTTGAAAGCTTTATACTTTAACAGTTTCTTCCCTCGGACTGCAAGGCTTTGGAATTCCCTCCCTGTTTCCTGACTGTACTAACATGATCTCATATAGTCGCCCGTTATTCCCAAATGGCAATACGTCTTGTTTAGGTTGAAAAACACTAAAAATGGTCTGACCTGCGACTGACAGAACCGACAGAAAGTTCAAAAGACACGCATCACCCTGAAGCAATAGTCATGGTTACTCCCTTCGAAAATTCTAAACAAAGTCTATTTTATCAAGTTAAAGTAATTGCAATTATCGTGTTTTTTACGATAATTTAACTAATGAATTCAATACGTGATACCTATGATACACGGTGAGTAACGTGCAATGGACCGATAGAGAATGGAACCAACTCCTTTATTGTATACCACAATAACTTAAGTATAAGTCCTAGTACTAAAAATATTATTAAAAGTAGAGGTAGTTGTAAGATGGCCCCAAAGCAGTTTGAAGCATTCTGGTGCATTTTTCTCCAGCTTAAAATAGAATTTTATTGCATATCGTTCTTCTAAAGTGCCTTTACGTCCAGATTGCATTTTGGAAATTCACCAGCTGTGACCAGCAGGCTTTAGTAAGGTGTATGGCAATTCCTGCCGTAGCTGTTCATTCGAACCTGAAATCATAAAAATTAATCAGCCATCTCATAAGATGTATAGCAATAACATACTGAATCTTCAAGAGTCTACGACAATTTTAAATGCCTGTACAAAAAAAAAACCCTGAAAACTTATTGAAGCTACTTCGTAAATAAAGTCTTCAACTACGTTTTCGACAACATTCTTAATCACGCTATCGAGGACTATCACGAGCTGAAGTTAGACTGAAGATGAGTGCGCCGGACGGCTTATACCGATGACATAGTCTTGTTATGGATTAATCCGGGATCAGGTAAGGTTTCTCTACAGCGATGCAAGCGGCTGTGTTGCGCATAAATATCAACACATCGAAAATTAATGTTCTCCTTTGGTCTAGACATTGTTGTCTTGGCTATATTTGAATCATCTATGTATCTTAGAACTGCACACCTGTGGAACTCTGTTCCGTCTGCCTGCTTCCCACCTGACTACAACTTGGATGTGTTCAAGTCCAACGTTAAAAAATTCCTAATAAACCGCCCGCTTAAGTAAACACTTCATCAAATCTCCACACTAACGTAATGTACTTGCAATAACCCTTATCCCTGAATGGCTTCCGGGCCTTGATAAGTGGTGTCCACTGTGTAAAAAAAAATAAATAAATATCTTGAGTTCAACGTGGCTCCATCTAGATAAAGCGAGGCAGAGAGTTATTGCAATTTGAGTTATTCTAGATCTGACGTTATGTGCTTCCAGCGATGTTAATGCGGGTGTTGGAAGAACTCAGTATCAAGATAACAATTTATCATCCAGTCGGTCTGCTTTTATACCTGCAAGACATGGCTAGTGAAGGTCGTTGGTCGGAGAAAATTGGAAAAATGTATAATGACTATCCTCCTCCAGCTACATTTTGAAACGGACTCATGTGTTATATAGTAGAAAGCCCTATGTTTCATAGTGATTACGTTAGTTACTGTTAATCTTTACAAAGGTCGAACTAAGTACATATCGAGGAGTTACGAAGTTAGGGAAATTATATTGTTGTATATATGGAGTAAAAAACAATAAGTACATTAAGTTTACGAGTTTTATTGTTTCCGTTCTCTCTCTCTTTCTATCTCTCTCTCCGTTGCTCTCCCTTCCTATCTCTCTCTTGCTCTCTCTCTCTCTCTTGCTCTTTCTCTCTATCTCTCTCTATATCTCTTTCTATCTCTCTCTACCTCTATGTCTCTCTTTCTATCTATCTCTCTTACTCTCTTTCTCTCTCTTTCTATCTCTCTCTTTCTCTCCTTCGTTTGCTCTCTCTTTCACACTCTCTCTCTTTCTCTTCCTCTCTCTTTCTATCTTTCTCTCTCTTGCTCTCTCTTTCTATAGTTCGCTCTATATCTCTCCCTTTCTATCTTTCTCTCTTGCTCTCTCTTTCTATCTTTCTTTTTCTCTCTATTTCTGTCGCCCTTTTTATCTCTCTCTGTCTCTCTATCTCTTTATATCCCTCTATATCACTATATCTCTTTTTATTTCTCTCTTGCTTTCTCGCTCTCTCTCTCTATCTCGCTCTCTCTCTATCTCTCTCTATCTCTCTTGCTCTCTCTTTATTTCTTGCTCTCTCTTTCTATCTATCTTTTGCTCTCTATTTCTATCTCTATTGCTCCCTCTCTCTTTCTATCTATATATCTATCTATCTCTCTTTCTCTTTCTATCTCTCTCTTGCGTTCTATTGCTCTCTCTCTCTCTTTCTCTCTCTCTCTCTCTCTCTCTAGTGTAAAATGTGTCTCTCTAATGGAAAAATTTCATTAAACCAAAGGCAACGAAAGAAATGAAGCGATGAAGCAAAACGATCAAAATTATTTCCATCTCTCTTGCTCTCTCTCTCTCTCTCTTTCTATCTATCTATCTATCTCTCTTTCTCTTTCTATCTCTCTCTTACTCTCTCTCTCTCTTTCTCTTTCTAATGGAAAAATATCATTAAACCAAAGGCAACGAAAGAAATGGGGCGATAAAACAAAATGATCAAAAGTATTTTACTGCTGAATTTCAAAAAGGTATCAATTATTAAATACCGGTCATTCGCCCCCTTCATTTTTTTTTTATTTTATTTATGTAATATATTAATATTAAAGCTATTTCGCTCCCTTTTTTCACATACCTTTCACCAATGCTCGACATATCTCTCTCCCTTAATATATTGGAAATAATAATGATAAGGTCGGTCATTCACCCCTCAACTTAAATAACAACAGAAATAAATGAACAACCGCCGCTCTATGATCTTAATTGCCTCCAAACGATTTCTTTTTCATTTTAGATATTCTTAATCAAGGTCTATGCCGATCAAAAATAAACCTACTTTGCAGGAATCTGTTTTTTAGTCGTTAAGTTTTAGTTGAGAATACAGAGATACACGCATGCACACAGACGATGTTTTTTTTTATATTATTGACATGTTCAAAGATCACTAAAGTAGAAACGAAAAATCAACTTTACTTTCCGAGGTTGCCATGTTCCTCTCTAACGCATTTAACACTAAAATCTTCAGCGGTAGTTCTGTAATGGCGGCTGTTCTAACGAAGGCAATTTCAACGACAGCTACGGTTATGTTTGGATATTAAACAGAAAAAATGGAAACAATTCAACCTAGAATTACTCTTTTTATTTTTTTGTTCTTTTTACAGAAACTGAAATTATCTGCGCAAACTCCCGAGAAAGTTGTTCCACGATTATGTTTCGTTTCGTCTTCAATTCAATTTCAACTTCGAAATGATTTCTTGTTTTTATTCGTTTTGCTAGGCTCCTAGTTTTCCGCCATATTTGCTATTTTATTTTTAAACTTACTTCCGTTTTAAAAATGGCGCTTCTTTTCTTTTGGTATTTTCTGAACGGTTATTTTGGTTTCTGTTTAGACACACGCATACATATATACACAGAGACACAGTCACATACATGCAAATGAACACACACACACACACATATATATATATATATATAATGTTATCAAAGAATAAATCTATATATCTAAAAAAGTGAAAATGTATGTGTACCTGTGTACATTTGCCTACCAAATAACTTTATCAATTTTCAGTCTAGAGACTCGAGATTTGACCTGTTTAAGTTGCACTTGAAAAATATCATGTTAAGTCAGCTAGGAAGCAGCTCCGCTAGAAACGAACACTTCTGGGAAAACTAACCCCAACTCATAGAATTTTCGTTTAGTTTTAAGCATAGGTAGGGAGTAAGGAAAATTGCAAGCAAACAAACAGAGGAGGGAAACAACTGAATGAAGCTCAGATGACATGAAAAAAGAAAACGATAGATAGGCAGAGGTAGCAAGGAGGAAAAAGGACATCGCCCACTAGATTTCGATAATATATATATATAAATATATATATATATATATATATATATATATATATATATATATATATATATGTATGTAGTGAGTATTCATAGTCTGTAGAGACTGAAAAAAAACAATATACAAAAAGAAAAAGAAAAAATCGACGATACAAAAATATATACTAATACATAAACTTTAATGATTCATTCAATACAGAACTACATCATTAGGCATAAGGGATATAGGTGTTCTTTGTATCTAGAAGACGACAGGTTGTGTTAGGTAACAGATAAGACGTGTGATGATGTAATTTCCTTGTTGAATAGATATATATATACATATATATACATATATATGCATATATATATGTATATATATAGAGAGAGAGATAGATAGATAGATAGATATGTATAATGGTCGAATTGATTATTTTCCTAGATATAAATCCAATGAAACCGACATGGTTATTAATGTGCTCATTGGAGGGCAGATCTGGTATATAGTCTGTTTATTATTATTGGTTATACATTTGCATACATGTTTCTGTAGAAGTAACGGCGATGAGGGTATAACATTTCTTGAAATCAAACCGAAAACTTAGGCCAATAAACAACCGCCAAGTTAAAATAATGTCAATACTTACTCGCTGCAACACCTTAACCACACGGGATCATACTTCTCACTCTTCCTTAACCCACCCCAACCCACAATCCCGTCCTAACCACACCTCTCTCCAACGCCCCTATCTGCTTAGATCCATACTTTAATCAAGAGCGTAAACCACACCCGAATATCTTATTAAAAACGATTGACTTTCGTTTGGATATCGTTTCTTTTTTTTGTCTGATGAAGTTGTCTCTTTGAATTGGGATTCCACTGAAGCATGTATGCACATACGTTACCAATAATTTTTGTATAATTATTAACAGACTATATCTATCTATCTATCTATCTATCTATCTATATATATATATATATGATTGTTGAGCTGGATTAAATCCGACGATATGAAATAAAATGGAGGTGGAAGGACCTGGATACTCAACGTTTCGCCCGATTTATGCGGGCTTCTTCAAGAGGGATGGTTATTGACGAGAGAGTCGGAGGATTGGGACTATATATAATGATGGGGGAGAGCAGCGTGTTTTCCTTATGTAAATTAGATGTCATATATACATGTATATACATTTTATGAAAGAAGAACTAATTAGAGTAAACTAGTGTAGTGGATTACGTCTAAAAGATAAAATATCGTAGAGATTAAAAATTGTGTTTGGAAATATAGCGGTGATAGATTAAATAAATAAAATGACACGAGATTACGAAAGAATCTTTTTTTTTCTTTTTTCTTTTAAATTAGAAATAATTGAATTGGGATAAAAATAGCGCAGTAACTTAAAAGATGGTGTCTAAAAATAAGAATAGGAGGTGATAAAATGGAGTCTAAAAATAGATAATGATAAAATACAGTAAATAAGTAAAATAAAAATAAAATTAAGTGAAATTACCAATTTTTTTTTCGCGTTTAACCGGTGTCTAAGTTGTATATACATGTATATATGACATCTAATTTACATAAGGAAAACACGCTGCTCTCCCCCATCATTATATATAGTCCCAATCCTCCGACTCTCTCGTCAATGACCATCCCTCTTGAAGAAGCCCGCATAAATCGGGCGAAACGTTGAGTATCCAGGTCCTTCCACCTCCATTTTATTTCATATATATATATATATATATATATATTTACGGGAGGAACGAAAGGAAATTAGAAGAAATCCTTAAATGGAGATTATTGCGATAATAAAAAGCTCAATATGTAAGGTGAGGCTTAGATACAAAAGGAAATAGGAAAATCGATAATACAAAAAATCGATAGATACTAATGTATAAAAATGTAATGATTCGTTAAATAAGGAAATTACATGACATCTCTTAAAAGTTACCTTACCCCGCTCTCCTCTTCTGATGAATATATCTTACATATTATATATATATATATATATATATATATATATTGTATCGTAAATTTATGTACAATATTATCATTTAAGAATTTATTATTGTTATTTTTCGAACGGCGTTCACAGCTATTTTTCATATTCCGCAAGGCATTCTAACCCTAACCCTAATCCTAACCCCCTCTCCTCTTCTGATGAATATATCTTACATATTATATATATATATATATATATATATATATATATATATATATATATATATATATATTGTATTCTAAATTTATGTACAATATTATCATTTAAGCATTTATTGTTGTTATTTTCCGAACGGCGTTCACAGCTATTTTTCATATTCCACAGGGCGTTCTAACCCTAACCCTAACCCCTCTCTTCTCTTCTGATGAATATATATATATATATATATATATATATATATATATATATATATATATATATATATATATATTGTATCCTAAGTTTATGTACAATTTTATCATTTAAGCAGTTATTGTTGTTATTTTTCGAACGGCGTTCACAGCTATTTTTGATATTCCACATGGCGTTCCGCTACAATGGCCACGCAATTTGATCGTATTTCTCCCTCGCTCGCGGCTTTGATGGCTTTTCAATCAGCGATGACACAACTTCTGTTTCCCTGTTTACGTTCCTCATTCATCGAGTAGCCATGTTATCATTGGCGCCCATCAATAGCAGAGCATTCGCTTACTTGCGTGTATTTTCCGGGATGAAACACGTTAAGAATCGTCAAATGTCAAGTAGAGCGCCAAGAAGGCGGGAAAATTCGTTCGGGCGATTGTTGAAACGAGCATGGATTATGGCGAATTCAAAATGCCTAGGTGAAACGTTCAGAATTGCTTGTCCATCTACAGTGTACATTATTGTTTTAACGCCCTTAACAACTCGGCATGGAAAAATAGCGGTCAGAATTTTAAATCGAAAGCACGCTAAGAAAAAACAAGGCATATGGCTATTAGTCGCGTGCTCTCGTGTAATGAATGAATGCGTGAATGTAGGATTCACATGAAATTCTTAAAGATAAACTAGAATGACCGAAAAATGGGCTGAAATGACTTAAATAAATAAAAAGAAAATGACTTAGAATGACTTTAATGAACTTAAGGATGAATTGAATGACCTTAAGAATGACTAAAACGTCTAAAACAAAAAAAAACTTGAATGATCTGGAGAATGACTTGAATGGCTTTGAAACTGAGTGCTTGTAAAGTGGGTGATCATTTTACATTGAATTAATACAGAAATGTGATCCCCCACTTTATATTACAATAAGTACCGCATGTAGTAAGAACATATACTACACTTTGATCTTGGCCAAAAGGCCAAGAAAAGAGTATTTATTTGCTCCCCCACCGAGCAAATTAGGCCCAAGGCCGATTTTTAAAGTGAGGAGTGAAGGGGGAATGGAGACCAAATCCCCGGGGAGTAGGGGAGCTGGATAGTGACAATTGGTATGAAGGGTTTCCCCTACATTGACCAAGGTCTTATATGTGGGTTTACCCCCACATATTGTCTTTGCTTGCAGTATCTGCCGGACAAGATGCTACACTTTGATCTTGGCCAAAAGGCCAAGAAAACTTTAAAAGCTAAGAACAGCATCTATTAACAACAGACCTTTGATCTTAACCAAAAAGGCCAAGCACAAAAGTGTTACAGACAGACCGACTGACGGACCGACGGAGTGACTTATAGAGTCGCTTGCACGCGATTAAAAACAAACAGCAACAAAAAAAACGAAATGAGTTTATCCAGATGCATTTTTTACGTCTACGCGTTTAGCAACAGGAATTAGTTTTCCAAATAAAAAGTGACGTCAGGTATATATTTGGAAAGCGTAGTGTTATTGACTAAGCAACGCCTAGAGGTGGCTAGTCGACGTATATTTTTATGATTATTAAAGCTAAAAATGTTGTCAGTTAATATGTTTTAGAATAATCAAAATATTTAGAATAGATATTTATTTACATTCATTTAGGGATATAACCTAAAAATGTTATTATAACATAGTTCACAGCTTAGAACGAAATGACATGTAAAAACATCAGGTGATGATTTTAGTAACGTAATGACGTTGTTTAAAAGGGAACTGTTTTGGAGGGGTTTCTTTTTTTTTGCGATACATGGAAATTAGTTAGTGTCAGACAGATAGAGTGTAAAAATCTAGCATCAACGTTGCAACTTTCCAAAAAGAAAAAAAAACATTCCGGAATAAAAAGTTCCCGAGGCTCTGTTGTTTTTAGGATTAATCTGCTTTGCAGCTTCCCGTCAATTAAAACCAAACTTGGATCATATATGGTCCCGGTTGGCCAGATGTTGAAACCATAAACAAGTATTGTTCGTCGTTTGTGCTGTAAAGGTATTCATGTATATTATTGTTCCGTCATGAGCTACATTTAAATGTACATACACATACAACGAACTGTAGATCAGACGATCACAACGCTAGACAGTCGTAGATACACGTATATACACTTACATACAATCATACACTAGACAACAATGTAATTCATAGGCATATACACGAGTCACCCCCCTTCCATGTTATACAGACGCCCACAACACAACAGCCTGTCTCTCTCAAATGGTTTTGATGGAAACGCTCGAGATTCTGGGACATGTTATACTATGTTATTACTAGGGCTGTGATAACAGCATATTCTTTTCATTGTTTTTTTTTACAAGGTGGTCACCACTTATCAAGGCCCGGAAGCCACTCAGGGATAAGGGTTATTGTAAGTACAGTACGTTAGTGTGGATATTTAATAAAGTGTCTACTTTAGGGGGCGGTTCATCAGGAATTTGTTTACGTTGGACTTGAAGACATCCAAGTTGTAGTCAGGAGGGAAGCAGGCAGACAGAACAGAGTTCCACAGGCATGCAGTTCTAAGAAAGAAGCTTTGTTCATGGAATCTACATTTTGATTTAGGCATAGATAAAGAGTGGGGAAAGTTTTTGACAGTGGATTCAGCTAGACTTTTTGCGTGCTTATTTTAAGGTGCATATAAGTTACAATTGATTTTTTTTTTACTTTTATTTTATGCACAATTGTTTCTTTCTAATTTAGCCAAACTTTCTTATTCTTTTTGCTTTGTTTTAATTAACTAAAAATAGATAACTTCTCTTTTTTTTACTGATACATATTACGTGTATATTTATTTATATATATATGCAGGTATACATTTTTGGAACGATAAAATTAAGAAATGGCTTCCATTTTCACATGTGGTCCTCGGTTGATTGACTGTGTCTTTCTGTGTCGGATATATACCCGAGAGTCAAAAGAATGAAAATCATATTCTGTTGTCACAATCCTAGTTATTACAAAAATATAATGAAACCATGCGCCTATATAATACATAATTGTATCTTTACGTTTTCTCGCCATTGCTTTTTTTACTTTGTTGCACTAGACGATCAGCCAATTTAATAAATCATTCGTATGCAAAAAAGTGTCCTATTAATTCATTTAATGATTAATGAAATAAGTTTTTTTTTTGTTTTGATTATACCCATCCTTGATAGAAAAACTACAGACACGCGCGTTGACCGGTGATGATAAATATTTTTAATAAGTTAAGATGATTTCAACTATGAGCTTTAGTTGAAAAAGAAGGAGAAGAAGAGGAAGAAGGTAAAAAATAAATGAATACGAAAAAGAAAAAAAAGAGACGAAAGAAAAAGAAGACACGAACGTAATAAAGGTAGAAGGTAAAGTATGAAATGTAGATGAAGAAGAAGAAGAACAAGAAGAAGAAGGAGCATAAAAGATGATGAAGAAAAAGACGATTAAGAAAAAGTAAAAAAGAAGAAGCGAACGTAATAAAGGAAAAGTAAAGACTAAAATATAGATAAAGAAGTATAAGTAGAAACGAAAAGAAAAAGAATAACCGCCGAGGGGGATGCAGTAAGAGAAGAAGAAGAAGAAGAAGAAGAAGAAGAAGAAGAAGAAGAAGAAGAAGAAGAAGAAGAAGAAGAAAAGGAAGAAGAAGAAAAGGAAGAAGAAGAAGGAGAAGAAAAGGAAGAAGAAGCAGAAGAAAAGGAAAAAGAAGAAGAAAAGGAACAACAATGACAACAAGAAGAAGAACAACAACAACAAGAAAAAGAAGAAGATGAAACAGAAAAAGAAGAAAAAGAAACGGAAGAAGAAAAAAAAGAAGAAGAAGAAACGGAGGAAGAAGAAGAGGAAAAAGAAGAAAAAGAAGAAGATGAAACGGAGGAAAAAGAAGAAGAGGACGAAGAAGAAAACGAAGAAAATGAAACAAAAAAGAAGAAGAAGAAGAAGAAAAGGAAGAAGAAGAAAAGGAAGAAGAAGAAGAAGAAGAAGAAGAAAAGGAGGTAGAAGAATTAGAAGAAGAGGAAGAAGAAGAAGAAGAAGAAGAAGATGAAAAAGAAGAAGAAGCGAATGACATACAGGAGAAGGTAAAGAATGAAATGTAGATGAAACAGAAAAAAGAAGAAGCAGAAAAAGATAAAACAGAAAAAGAAGAAGAAAAAGAAGAAGCGAACGTAATAATATGAAACTACATAATCGAAAACACTAGACAGTATATTACAAATAGATGAAAACAAGAAAAGACATTCTCCAGATGTGTTTATTACATCTGCGCGTTTAACAATAAAAATTAGTTTCCAACTAAAAAGTTACGACAGGTGAAAGTTTGAGAGAGTAGTGGTTAAACTCTCACTCGCTTTCTCTCTCTCGCTATCTATCTCTCTCCCTATCTCTCTCGCTCTCTCTATCTCTCTCGCTCTCCCTTTCACTCTCTCTCTCTCTCTCACGCTCTCTCTCTCTCACGCGCTCTCTCTCTCATGCGCTCTCTCTCGCTCTCTCACACTCTATCTCTCGGTCTTTCTGTCTGTCTGTCTCTCTCTCTCTCTCTCGTTCTCTCTATTTTTCTCGCTCTATCTCGCGCACGCTCTCTCTCTCTCTCTCTCGCTATCTCTCGCTATCTCTCTCTCGCTCTCTCTCACTCTCTCTCTCTTTCTTTCTCTCTCTCGCTCTCTCTCTCGTTCTTTCTATCTCTCTCGCTCTCTCTCTCGCTCTCTCTCTCTCTCTAGCGCGATCTCTCTCTCACTCACTCGCTCTCTCTCTGGCTTTCTCTCTCTCTCTGACTTTCTCTCTCTCTCTCTCTTTTTCTCTCTTTCTCTCGCTCTCTTGCTCTCTATCTCTCTCTCGCTCTCTTTCACTCTCTCTTTCTTTCTCTCTCTCCCTCTCGCTCTCTCTCTCTCTCGCGCTTTCTTCCTTACGTTCTCTTCTTTTCATTCCACTATTGACTTTGCAGCACTAGACGATCAAAATTCGTTCGATTGAATAAATCAATCCAAGTTGGAAATAATAATCAAATTGATTAATTAATGAGATCAGTATAAAAATACAAAAACGCATGGCGGCCAGCGAAGGAAAACGTTGTTTAAATTATTTGAATTTTTAGTTTTAAATGTAGAAAATAAGGAAAAAGTGGACCAGAAGGTAAAGAATAAACAGAAGAAGATGAAGAAGGGGAAGTAAATGGAAAAAAGAAGAAAAATAAACAGAAGAAAAAGTAAAAGAAGGACAAGCGAAAGTAATTGCATAGGATTACGAAATTGACAATACCGGACAGAATTTTTAATCAAAATCTCTCATAATAAGAATGGCTTTCTCCAAATACGTATATTAAAACTGAAATACGATAAACCCATGAACTGATGTAGAAATATTTAGATGCGAATGCCTCAAAATATGTTAAAAACGAGTTACCCACCCATTTACAGACTCTTCCTACTCCTAGTTAATCTAGAGTCAAGTACTCTCGTGAAAATTAGATACACTTCCAATATTCGTCCGACAAGCAAGCCTTGCTTACGTCACCAGTTTTCTCGAATCTTGTTCAATATATTTTTTAACTTTCTGAATATTGTGTCCCGTTTCTTTGTCATTAATCTCCTATCTTTGGGGTGGATGTTTATATAGGATGTGGCTGTTAAGCCCGAGTTTATGTGGGAAGTATTCACAAGGAGGAGATTGTCCTCGTCTCTCTCTCTCTTCTTACTCTCATCCTAGTCTCTTTATTTTCTCTGCTCTTATCCTAAAAGTCCACGGTGTCATAGTGTGCTTCACCTATTTACGTTTACTTAGCCCTGACCGTTTCCTCCCACGAAGACATGCCGGTGTTTCTTACAGCCAGAGTGCGTTTGAGTTAGTCCTTTTTTTAGCGCATTTTTAAGGCTTCTTCTGGTCTGGTGCCCTGGACCAGTTTTTCATATAGCATTTGCTTGGGGAGCATTAAGTTATCCATCACGTGGACGTATCCTGTATAGCGGAGGCGGTGGTTGATGATGGTGGTCTCAATGCCGGTCACTGGGGCGCGTCCCAGGACTTCAATATTGATAATGTGGCTCTCCCATGGGATTTCCAAAACCTACCTCAGTTTATATAGCATTCAATTTTTTTTTATATCGCTTCTGTACAGTATCGACGGCACACATGCGGACAGGAGCGTGAAGAGGTGTACTGCCCGGAACACCATAATTTTAATGGACAAAACACGTTGTTGTTGAATACACGGAAGTTGAGTCGACCAAAGGCGGAGTGGGCTGGCCTAATCCTGTGCTTCACATCCTTCTTGCATGTGGAAACAAATGTTAGGATGCTTCCTTGGTAGGAGAACTGGTCCACTTCTAATGATTGGGCGTTTACTGTGGTGTTGAAGTTTGGGAGCATCAGACCACATGAATTGTTAACGAGGGTGTTGGTCTTGTCTGTGTTGACCTGCATCCCAAAACGTTCGTAGGCAGAGTCGTATGCGTCTGCTAATAACTGCAGGTCCTCTGTCGTCTGTCCTGGGGTAGGAGAATCCGGGCGAAAATCATACTCGCGATTAGTAGTAGTATTTCCCCAGTAGTTGTTGCAGTTATCCCTGCCCCCTTTCTTAAAGATGGTAATTTTTACGTTTGAGAAAACATCTACAAATTTTACATGTGTATTTACGGTAATCGATAACACATAGCTATAATGTTATACATCTAGAAATTTCTAATAAATCGGCATCGGTAATTGTATCGGAATCGAATCGAGAATTTAGTACGGAATTAGTAATTGAATCAGAATCGGGAAAAATATTGATATCATCCGATCATTAATATATATACATGTGTGCGTGTGTGTGTGTGAAAGAGAGAGAGAGAAAAAAAGAGAAAGAGAGGGGGATAGTTCCTCCCTCATAAGTTACGAAACAGCTGAGCCTACCTGTTTCAAATTTCACACAAAGGTAATTTATATGTCTGGCGGTGTTCTTAGATATGTTTTGTACAGAAATCTATCCGATAAGTATCGAAAATCGAAAAAAATCCGATCCTTAAAAAAAAACAGAAAAAAACAGACTCACTGTTATCTGGAGATGTAGCTAAGTGGTAGAATATTCGGCTACAGAATGACTCGCATTCAAACCGGATTATATCTCAGCATTTTACTTTACTTTTTGTCCTTTTTAATGGGCTTGATTTACGACAAAAGAATTTAAAATTACCGCAAGTCATTTGTTTGTTTGCATATTTAAAATAAAACATTCATCAAGGGTGACTTTCCGGGATATTCATCGTCAAACTCAGATATCAGCTGAGATGATATTGTAAACAAACAGACGGAATTGGAAAAACGATATCATCATTTTTTTAAATTTTTTTTATTTATGCGAATTATTTATTTATTTTTGCGAATTATTCCACCGGGCAAATTATTCCTCGTAATATATAATACTCAATAAAGGATTGATTCCATAATAATACATATGCAATCTGCATAAATTAAAATATCATGTTTAAGCATATCGTACGACCGGGCAACGTCGGGCCTCAAGCCAGTATATATATATATATATATATGTATATATATATATATATATATATATATATATATATATATATATATATATATAGAGAGAGAGAGAGAGAGAGAGAGAGAGACAGACAGACAGACAGAAAGAGAGAGAGAGAGAGGGGAGGGAGAAAGAATAAATGACAAAAATCTATATTTCAGAATTTATGATGTTAACCACCTTATAATATATTCCTTTAATTCAGTTGACTTATACAATTCTTGACAGTATCTCGTAGCGCGAAATCAATCACTTGATAATCATATCGATCAGTGAATCTATTATGCCCTTCAAAATTCAATGCCCAAAATTCAAAATGGCGTACTGGACACATATTAAAGGTATATGCACGTTTTCTTCCAATTTTCGGATTTTAATAATGTCAAATCAAATTTCATTTCCTTTTGAGGGAGTGATTGTTGCTATTTCTTCTGATGAGTTAAGGGCATAAGAGATTCAGTGATTGATATAATAATTAGTTGATTAGTTTTGCGCTACGAAACAGATAGTGTCAAGATTTGTATAAGTCAACTGAATTAAAGGAATAAATTATAAGATGGTCAACATAATGAATTCTGGAATATAGTTTTTTGTCATTTATTCTCTATATTGCTCTGTAATTACATTGAGCTTCTTAAATAAGGATTGGTATATATTATAAGAAAATATATTTCTGCAGATATATATATATATATATATATATATATATATATGTACGTCAGGTACTGTCATATGCTACTGGTACCATATAACCCAGTACTACCTGCCTCATGGTTGGGTCACCGGCGACTAAACTGGTTCCCCCACCAGACTTGTTTGGTGAGGAGGGCGGCTAGTCTCCCTGAAGGATTAAAAACAAGACCTTCCAAAGGGCGAATGAACTCTTTTTCTTGGTCAACGGCCAACTAGCACCGTGTATATTTGTGTGTCTGTATATGTGTATTGGGGTGGAGAGGGCTCCCGTAAGCCGTGGTGAAGGCAACCTTTCTAGGAGAAGCAAATCTCTGATTTAAAAAACCATAAAGCGGAAGACCATTACCCGCATTAAGCTGGTCTGCAGTTTAATTTGTTGCTGGCTATCTTGCTCTTGCTTGTTGCTGGATCTCAACATTTTGAACCGAGAGAGAGAGAGAGACTTAGCTGTCGTACAAAGCTAAGACTCTGTAACATCATCTTTGTATAGATACTCCCTCAGGTATTTGGGCTCATGGATTTTAAATGTCTGAGGGAGTGGCACTCGTCTGAAAAGACGTTGCATTCATCATCATATATATATATATATATATATATATATATATATATATATATATATATATATATAATCATTCACAGACGGTTGTTTCGTTGTATCACAGTTCTTCCGACACCTGGTTGTGTTTTTATTTGCATTTTTTTAAAACTATACTTATTTTTTCTCCAAGTTCTTATATAAAGAGTTCTATAAAAGGTTCAGCGAACTAGTTACATGACTTTGCGACGGGCATTGCCAATTAAGTCGACCTTCCGCCTAAGGGACCCAGTTTGACTTAGCCTCTGATGTCCTATCTTTCCAATCAACTAATGAGCCGCAATGCAACTGATTTCAATTGCGCTTAATGATGTCAACAATAACATCATTGTCTAAA
>NC_136508.1:22132902-22245402 GCF_053919585.1 Euprymna scolopes
ATGCCAATCCTCATTTAAGAAGCTCAGTGTAATTACAGAGCAATATTGAGATAAATGACAAAAAACTATATTCCAGAATTCATAATGTTGATCATCTTATTATTTATTCCTTTAACTCAGTTGACTTATACAGTTCTTGACAGTATCTGTTTTGTAGCGCAAAATAAACTGCTGAGTATTTCTTATTTTACTCCCTTACATGTGCTTTCGATCTAAGTTATATATATATCAAGGTATATGTATTCATATATATATATATATATTTATATACATACATTATATATATATATATAAATAAATATATATATATTTATATATATATAAACATATATATAGGAATATATATATAGGAATATATATATATGTATATATGTATATATATATATATATATATATATATATATATATATATATATATATATATATATGCACAATCATTTACAGACAGCTGTTTCGCTATGTACAAAATGACGAACATTTTTGAAATAGTATTATGATGTACATTTCGACCGTCGCTCGTATTGTTCAATTTGCACAATTTGGCTTTTAAACAGCTCGGCAAATTTCACGCTAAATTTAATTTCGTTATTTAAAAAGATCAGAAAGGATAATATGGCAGAATAATTAAGGTATTATTGCCTATTTCGAGACTCTCAAGTGTGAGCGGGAAATGGTTGTGACGTTTTATGGTACTATTCCAGCACGTGTCGTCGGGTTTGTTGGTGATACCAAAGCGTGTATGCAGAACTTGATATGGTCGTAAAAGGACGTAGGAAAAAGGAGGGAAAGAATGGAAGCACCAAAGTGAAACGAAAAGCAAATTCGCGAAATAAAAGTCAAGAGAAATAAATGAAATAAAATGGAACAGAGAAAGACAAAAAAGAAAATCAGAAAGAGAAGCATAGGAGCGCAACATTTTCGACAAACAGAAGATCTGTATACTAGCTTATTGCGCATGCGTCTTTTACACGCATTTCGCGTTTAATTGATTCATTCTTTTTCATTTTTTTAAATAATACATGACCAACTGAAACATACGTTACAATTATAAGAAAGAATTACATTTTTTAGTTTCCTTTAAATTACTAACATTTAAGTTTTAAGGAGGGTTGTGGGCGAACTGTGTCCAGACAAGCAGGAAAATAAATACTGCAAATTCCAGCCGATCTAAGAACGCTCGGTCCCAGGAAAAGGTGACCCAAGCTACATCTAGGCAAACGAAAATAAACAATTGAATCCCGGGACTTGTAGCGACCTGGATCCATGACGTCAATCGGTCATGGGTCAGACCGAAAACCAGCAAAAGTGCAATAACAAGCTGGCGATGAAATAGGTTAACAGGTCGAAGAGATATCAATAAAAAGAGAAGAGAAACAAAGCAACACGAGACAGTCAGAGATACGGACAGATGTGGGACACAAATGGACACAGTTTCCGACCACCCTACCACGAATCCACCACCGCCATCATTGTGTTGAAGTGTATATATTAAATACATCGTAAAATAAACAAAGTCTTTTTTATAAACAAAGTGTCTCGTATTCATTGTTAAATGAAATAAAGGAAAACAAAGAAGATGAAAAAACAACAAAAAAGGAAAAAAGAAAGTGCTGAAAAAAAAAGAGAGAACAATGAAAACTGAAAAAAAAATAGGGAAACTTGTATCGGCCAATAAAAAAGAATATAAAGGAAAAAGAAGGCTGAGAAAGAAAAGGAAAAAAACGAATGAAAGCGGAAAAGAGTCAGGATCGAAAAACGGAGGGACTAAAAATAAAAAAAGATGGAAAAAAGAAGAGAATGAAAGAAAAAGAGAAAGAAAGAAGATAAGAAAAGAAAAAAGAAAGAAAAATAAAAACGAACAAAGAAATCAAAACAAAAAAGACTAAAAATAAAAAATATAGAAAGAAGAGAAGGAAAGAAAGAGAGAAAAAAAGAAAGAAAGAAAGAAAAAAGTTAAGAAAAGAAAAAAGAAAGAAAGATAAAAACGAAAAAAGAAATCAAAACGAAAATAAAGACAAAAAGAGAAATAAACTTCGATGACAAAAAAAATAAATAAAAAGGAATAAAGAAAGGAAAAAAGAAAGAAAGTTACTACGAGAAAATGTAAAAACATATCTAAAGAAAGGAAAGATGGAGAAAATAAACGAAAGGAAAGGCAAAAATAGAAATAAAAGATCGTGTAATGCATGTATGACAGAAAAAAAAAACAAGATTATAACACAAAAAAAGGAAAGAAACAAGGGAAAGAAGAAAGAAAGCAACTTAAAGAAAGAAAAAGAAAGAACAACGAAATGATGTTGACCAAAAAAACAAAAAAACATCCAGAATCTGACTCAAAATCTCATCGGCATCCTTTGACAGTTTACAGTAAAAGTTGCTGAAAAAAACCCCGATGTAAGCACACACACGCAATAAATTCAAAAAGCTGAAAACAAAACTTTAGCCCAAAAAGACTAGACTTAAGAGGTGCCTTAAATAAGTTTCCAGACATTTTTCGTATGGGCATTTTTATTGATAGTACACAACTCAAACTCTAATCCCCTTTTAAGTAATCTCCTCCGGCTACAATGCACTTGTCGTACCGTTCCAACAACTTCTAGAAGGCCCCATGGAAGTCCTCATGTGTGGGCGTGTCAAATTACCCTCTTTACAGTTTATTTCATCTCCTCAGGTGTCTCATATTGACAACCTCTAAGGTTTTCCTTGAGCTTAGGGAATAACCAAAAGACACAAGAATCAAGGTTTGGGGAAAAGGGAGGTCTTGATGTCCATCTTGGGCAAATAGTCTGTGACAAAGATGGAGTTGTAAATGCCACTGACACGATTGGAAGGCTGCTGGCCTCTTCTGACTGAATCTCTTCCTGACCTCCCTTAAAACCTCAACATAGTATTCCTTGTTGACTGTCTGCCCGGTGGGAACCCAATGTATGTAAATCATGTTCATGCTCTCAAAAACAGGGATAATAAGTTTCTTGGTGGAATTGACTTTGTCTGAGCTTCTTGGGATTCGGAGAGTATGCACGCTTCCCTTAAGAACTCTGTGTCTTCATCTCTGCGCCATAGCAGTAGATCCAGCTTTCATTGTAGGTCACCAGAGCAACCTTTGGGACAAATTTCTCTGAGCATCCTTAAGACAAACTTCGCGCAAATCTTCCGCATCTTAAGTTTCTCGACAATAATTGCGCATACACACTGACATCAAACTGTGCAATTATTGTCTCTATAGAAACACGACAGTCTTTATCCATGTATTCTTCATTTGGTGAATCAATTCTGATGTTCTGATTCCCTTACTCCTCCCACACCTCTTATCATCCTTCACAGACTCTCTGCCTTCCTTGAATGTCATTTAAATAACTGATACTCGATTCATGCAAAATAGTTCAAAGGCAGTTTGGAACATTCCATACGTTTCTGTGACATTTTTCTAAGTTTAAAATAATTTTATTGCGTATCATTTTTCTAAATTATCATCATGCTCAGATTGCATTTTTGAAATCCACTAACAGTGACAATCAGACTTTAGTAGGACATATTCCAATGACTACTGTCGCTGCTCATTTAAATCTGAAATCATTAAAAATTTGTCAGACATCTCATAAGATGTTTCTAAATTTTTGAGATGAGGATTAGTTATTTGTATTATTATTCATGAGACTACTGTTCTCATCTTGCGTGTGATTTTCACAATGTTTCGGTCGATATAACCTCCGACCTTCTTCAGGTGTATCTTGTCGAACTCGGGAATGTTTCTGTCAAAATTCCGTCCAAATTCCCGAGTTCGACAGAAATATTCCCGAGTTCGACAAAATACACCTGAAGAAGATCGGAGGTTATACCGACCGAGACGTTGTGAAAATCACACTCAAGATGAGAACAGTAGTCCCATTAATATTAATACAAATCTCATAAGATGCATAGCAATAACATACTAAATTTACAAGTGTCTTTTAAATGTTTGTGTAAAAAAATCTGGAAACTTAATAAAGATACCTTGTACTATAAGACGTGTAAAGTGTTGAGAGTCGATGGTGTCAGATACGCATTAAGGACGAACTGATATCTGCTCTATGAATATTTAGTCAACATAGTCGAAATTTGATATATAGGGTATTTGGACCAGTAGCATACTTTTGGTACTTACGATTTATTTTTTAGCCGATAAAATAGTTGCAAAGGATTCAGAATTGAGAAGGAAACAAAAAACATTGATTTGAACTTGGTGTAAGTTGACTATATCCCCGGTTTTTTCTGCGCATGCGCTAATTAAGGGTTGTAGATTAAAGAACGTTATTTTTGTAGTTTTTGTATACATATGGATTTAGGTCATGCGCTAACAAATAAGGCTGAAGCGAGCCATATGTTTTGGTTTCGATTCTAGCTAGTGGCATACAAGTCATCACTACTATATATTAAGTACAATATAATATTCGATAGAGAATTGGCTCTATAATAATAAATACGAAATCTGAATGAATTAAAATATAATATTTAAGCGTATTAGATAACCAGACAAACCTAGAGGGAACGTCTTAATATAGTATAAAAGTATGAGACAAAAAAAGGAAGTCTAAAAAATATAAGAAAAAAAAAAGAACATAACTAAAATAAATAAATAAAAATAAAGAAAATAACGAAAAAAAAAACAAGAGAACGAAATAAAAAATTAAATTGAAATAAATTTATTCAAAAGAAGGAAGGAAAGAAAAACTTTTATGACGGAAGAAATCTAAAGAAAAAACAACGAAAGAAATTAAAATTTAGAACGGATGAAACGAAATTGTGAACGATTTCTTGTTTTATAATCAACGCATGTCTGTAAAAACAACAACAACAACAACAATAATAACAACAACAATAACAACCATGTTGGTTTCGTTGCAAAACTGAAATCTTGTTTTCTATGTTCGCGATAAGCAATGAGTCAGACCCGACATTTTGGAACCAGACTGATATTCAAAACGCCTTTTCAAAAAAGGAAACAAACAATAAATGTCTTATCATAGCAACACACAGAATTGAAATCACTATGCTTTGAAACACTTTCCTCGAGAGTGCTTAACTATTAAAGACGTCTCTGTTTTTCGCATCATACCGATGCCAATAAAATAGGTCTAAAAAAGAAAGCAATAAACATAGCAAATTTTTGTCTGAATTTTCAAGATGAAGATTAGTAATTCGTATTACTTGGATTAACCGGACTACTATTTTCATTTTGAGTGAAGATGAGAATAGTAGTCCAATTAATCCAGATTTTTTTCGGCTTTAGCTTGCAGCAGTCAACTTAAACTACTATTATACGCATGCCCCTAAAATATAAACATATATATTTTTATATACATATATATACATATATATATATATATATATATATATATATATATATGTATATATATATGTGTGTGTGTGTGTGTGCGTAAAAGAGATTTAGAAGGCTGTCACAATGCGAGGAATGAATTATAGTTGCTGTTAGTAAGAGGAGACGAGAACAAGTGGCGATTTACAAATTAATAAGTACATTATATATATATATATATATATATATATATATATATATATATATATTCAGTTGTATGTTAAATGTCTTACTTGTAAGTCTATGCGACGTATTCCATTATTAATTTCGGAAAATTTTTTCCCTTTTCAAATGGTGTGCGTAACAGGTCGATTCAAAGCATGCTGGGTATATATATATATATATATATATATATATATATATATATATATATATATATATATATATATATATATATATATACGAGGGTGTGTGCCCCTGACCACTGCAGTAGAGCAACGAAACTTGGCACAGTTATTAGTCTTTCTCTACATAGGAACAACCCAGAGTTATGCATTTCTCCCATAGTTTGATGCAGCTCTGGAGACCGTTTTTGTAGAATACCCCCAGGTTGGTCCTCCAACCACGACGTGACTTCAGAAATCAAAGCTGTATCATCTGGGAAACGCTTTCCTTTCAAAACCCACTTCATTGCTGGGAAGAGGTGAAAGTCAGAGGGTGCAAAGTCAGGAGAGTAGGGAGGATTGGGAATGATTTCATAACCACACGCTTGTGCTTCTGATCTGACGATATGCGAGTTGTGGACCGGAGCGTTGTCCTGCAGGAGGAGGGTACCTTTGCTGATCTTGCCCCGCCTCTTGATTTTTGATAGCTTCCCTTAATTTTCTACAAAAGTAAAGCATAATAGGCTCCTGTAATTGTGGTACCCTTTGCCAGGAAATCTGTCATCCTTACTCCGTCCTGGTTCCAGAAGACTTTGAGCATAACCTTGCCAGCGGAGGGCTGCACCCTTGCCTTCTTTGAAGGTGGTGAGTCCAATTGCTTCCACTACATTGACTGGGCTTTAATCTATGGATCATAGTGATGGATCCAGGTTTCATCTAGTGTAATCAGTCTTTTGAAAAACTTTGACTCATCTTCTTGGCACATCTCCAAATTCATCCTCGAGTACTCGACGCGTTCTCGCTTCTGGAATGGTGTGAGCAACCTTGGAATCTGTCTGGCAGACACCTTATGCATATGCAAATGGTCGTGAATGACAGTTTCCACAGACCCTGTACTAATCTTGACATCTTGGGCTATTTGGCGAATAGTAATGCGCCGATCTTCCAAAATGGCAGCCTCAACTTGACGGGCAGATGCCTCATCAATAGCAAGAGGGAGCGACCAGGCCTGGGAGCTGTTTCCACAGACTTCCAGCCATGTTTTAATTCACGATGCCAGCGTTTTACAAGGTCATATGATGGGGCATTATCACCATAAGTTTATTTCATTTCATCAAAAGTTTCCTGTGGTGTGCGTCCTTTCAAATATAAAAACCGGATCAATGCTCGACATTCAACAGGCTCTATTTCACACCTGACCTTGTTCAAACACCTGTAAAACAGAAACCACATTTAATTCAGAGCTGTAATTTGCCACATAACCCGTAGAGATATAAATCATTGCAGAGAGAAGGTATCTGCCTTTTGTTTACATTTTAGTCTCCATACATTTCTAGGGCGTATTATTTCTAATTATTAATTTATTATTTATATATTTTATTTAAATATCATTACGTGCATTTATATATATATATATATATATATATATATATATATATATATATATATGCACGTAATGATATTTAAATAAAATATTTATATATGTGTGTGTGTGTGTGTTTTTATAAATTAATATTAGTTTACAATCTATCCGACTGAAGATAGTTCACGCAATATTATCATCAGCTGACCTGTTACACCTTTTGCTTTCCGTAAATCATGACTGTAATGACCTCTGGCATAAAGGATAACGTACTTGGTTATTCAGTTCTATATGACACTCTTTTAAACTTTGAACGTCTAATCCATATTGCCGACAATACTGATAATACAATTGCGAATTGCGTCAAACTTAATGATCGACGGGACAATAGCATGCTGGCCCAGTGAATGAAATTCCGTGAAGATTCCCGAGTTCGACATAAAGACTTATGAGTTCGACAAAGTTACGCCTGAAGAAGATCGGAGATTACATTACCGAAATGTTGTCAGAATAACAATCAAAATAAAAACAGTACTCTTGTAATACACGAAACAAGCTATAGATGCAATCATAACAGTTATGATAAATTAGCCTAATATATCCACAGACAAAGAGGGTGTGTAATAGTTTTCGGGTTAGTATTACTTTACACATAGATTTGAAAAAGTTGTCAGAAAAAACAAATATATAACAAATAAGATAAGTTACTTTTCTACCTAACTGGAAATTTTTTTATTGTTTTTGTTTAATATAATATATTTCTTCAGCTCGAAAAACATATAGTGTTTACCGATGTATTGAAAAATTTTTAACGGCGCCCGATTCTCTATTGAGCACAGTAAGTTTGAGAAAATTCGTTAAAAATAAAAAATATACAAAATACTGCTAGAACTTCACCGAATATATGTCAGCCTATGTCACGCGAACACATATTGAGCGAGTTTCTAATTGTACTTCTTATATTTTTTTATTTTTAACTCATTTTCCCAAATTTACTGTGTTCAACAGAGAGTCGGGCGCCGTTTTACTTTTCAAATACATCGGTAAACACTGAATGCTTTTCGAGCTGAATAAATGTGTTACATTAAATAGAAACACTAAAAAAATTATCCAGTTAAATAGAAAAGTAACTTATCTTGCCTTTGGTAACATTTATTTGGTATATATTTGTTTTTGTTTTTTTTTTTTTTGTTTTGTTTTTTGGCAACTTTTTCGAATCTATGTATATAGTAATACGAAGCTAGGTATTTCATTTCGAGCTTCTCAATAAATATATAAGCAGGATGTTGTAGCTTACTTGACGGTTGACAAAGAAAGGATAGTTACAGACATTTTATCTATGAAATGTTATGCTAGCCAGACCGACAATAGTGCTGTAATAACGTAAAGGAAAATTTGCTATTTATATTTAATAAAATATAAATAACGCTAGAAAATAAGTTGCCATAAGTTTTCATAATTTTTTATCTGAGCAAGTCAGTTCAATATAAAGAAAAGTTAGATCAGGTACGTAAAATGTGTGTATATAAATCATGCTTCAATAAGTTAAGGTCTAAATTTATTGGAGACACACTAAGTGGGGAGTTATGCAGTAAAATATTTGTAAACATACGATTTAAATGTCGGCATGCAGGTACAGGGAAAGAAATCCCAAATGCAAACGCTCCGAAGAAAAAAGAAACAATGTTTTCCTGAATCTAAAAACCGATACAGTGAAGAGGTGGAATTTTGTTGTTAGGTTATTCGAGAATGATAACATTGATAGGATAGATATGCAGTGTTTGTCAGAGAACATGCCGTGGAAATACTTTAGCTACCTTGTGATAGCGATTACATAAGCTAGTGTTACTCTTGACAGGGTTTGAACTAAGTGCAGATCGAAATGACATGAAGTTTAGGGAACAAACCAATTACAACGAAAGATAAACCTCTTGATCCTTTCTTGATGTAAAATAAAATTTTATTGTATATGCCCATCATTTATTCCCCCAGAGAGCTGGTTGCGTGAGCATTCTCCACGACATAAACACATCAAGTTAATCTCCAGGGCAAACGATTATAACATCAGCGGCTTTATGGAAATCTGCAATGCGCAAATATAAAGTATAGCACACAATTACGAACGATTACTTTGATTTAATTACTAGCAGAGGTAATCGGCATTGCCCGGGAAGATTTTTATTATTTGATTTACTGACTATTCACTGTGATTAAGGCCAGAATCCACTTAAGGATAAGGGAAGGGGTGAATTGGCAGTGTGGCCTGAGGTGAAATAATTATTAGTAGTTGAATGGTTCAGTTGTTGCTGACTTAAAACAAACCCTCTTTTAAAGGCCGAGGTTCAAATGTCTGAGTTTCATTTTTTTTTTCTCGTTCGTAATGTTTCTACATTCCTTCCCATAATAATTCGTATGCATTAATATGAAATTTAATTATGCAAAACATGGGTATCTTTTAAAAACGCAATGTTTACTCTAAAATATACTGCGGTCTTTGAAATTTGTTATTGAGTTAATTCATTTAGTTCAGTTTACGCATTGTGGATATGTGGAGATTTACGCAGAAAGTAATAAAACCCCAAACCGAATATTGACTCGTCGGCTCCTACAGACAAAGTGTGTCAACTCGTCACCTCGCATCGGCTCCGCGCACATATTCGGTAAAAAAAAGAGAAAATTAATAAAAAATTAATAAATAAGATTTAACAATAAACGTGTCTGTGGGGGCCGGCAATAAGAAATATAAACCCATGATTTCTGTAAACGAGTAGAGAAAAGGAAACAAGACACCAAAGAGAGGGCACAGGTGCAGTCAAGAGAGAAGTGTCCCTGCTTTCACCTTAAAAGCTTAAAACACTCCTCACTGTGACCGCTATTCGACCATAAAAAGGAAACAAGGATTGAGTACTCTTTATGAACATCTACCCTTTTTTACATCCGTTTATTACAACATCTTACTTTAGGTAAGAAAATCAACTTTTTTGACCGCGCCCATTCAATCTAGTCTTGTATTGTTGATAAAGGTTATTCAAAGCCTTAAATGTTCATAATCTGTCTTGTGTTAAATGGGGTTCTATATCATGCTTATTTATGTTTTGATATACGAAACAAGCTATAGATACAATAAAAATAGATATAATAAAATTAGCCTAAGATGTCCACAGACAAAGAGAGTGAGTAATAGTTTTCTGTTTCATAATTGCACACTAAATATATAAGGACGATGTTGTAGCTTACTTGATGGATGAAAAAGAAACGTATGTTTCACACATTTTATCTATGAAATGCTATGCGAGACAAATCGACAATAATGCTGTAATAACGGAAACCACAATTTGGCTGCTTCCGGTGAAGAAGAAACGTTTGTAAACATAGACGAAAAAGAATATGGTGCATATATCCGACTAAGACCTTGAATGTTTAATCTTTTTAGCGAGGACATGGACGCGCTTTCTAGGATATGTAAAAAAAAAATGAAGATTTTTTTATACATGTGAGAATATTTTCTAGAATATGTTTGTAGATTGCATGGTCAACAAAATGTCAGAAGTGTCAATGAAGCCAGATACAATATGTTTAGATTCCAATGAAAAGTAGAACTCACAATGCCTCCCAATGAAGATTCCCTGTGTGAACACATCAAGTAAGCTAACTCTAAGGCAGGTATGTTTTATATATAACTAGCATTTCAGCCCGGCGTTGCCCGGGTGTTTGGAGGTGTATGCTGAGCAAAAAAGAAAACAGAAAGCGGTCAATTATTTTTAGATTTGACCCCTATTATGACCCCTTAACATTTATTATGTTGGGCTCAACTAAAATTATTAACTTAGATCCATGTCCATGGAAGCTATATCTAAAATTTCCAGCGTTTAGACCAAAAATTGTATAAGGAGTTTTGTAGAGTTCTCAAAAGTCGAATCGTTGAACTTTGACCTCTTAACAGCCAAATTTCTGGCCGAAAATTGATCACAAAGATTTTCCCAAATCTCAATACGCTGTATATCAAATTTTGAGTTTGTAGACTGAAAATTGACAGAGTTATTGCGTAGGGAAATGTACACACACAGGCGCACAGACACGTTCACTTTTATAGATATACTAGCATTTCAGCCCGGCGTTGCCCGGGTGTTTGGAGGTGTATGTTGAGCAAAAAAAAACAGCTGTCAATTTTAAAAACTTTGACCCCTATTGTGACCACTTAACATTTTTTGTTTGGGGCTCAAATTAAGTTATTAAGTTAGATCCATGTCCAAGGAACCTATATCTAAAATTTCAAGTGTTTAGACCCAAACTTTTTGGAGGAGTTTGGTAGAGTTCTCAAAGGTCAAATCGTTGAACTTTGACCCCTTATCGCCAAATTTCTGGCCGAAAACCGATCACCGCGATTTTCCCATATCTCAGTATCCTGTATGTCAAATGTCGAGTCTGTAGACTTTAAATTGGAAGAGTTACTGCGTAGGGAAATGAACACACACAGACACACAGACAAACAGACAGACAGACAGACAGATACACAGACACGTTCACTTTTATAGATAGATAGATAGATAGATAGATATATGGATAGATAGATTAAACAAAAATATATACGTATACATAAATATATATGCAAAAAAAATTGTGTTTACTTTTTACGCAAATATTATGTAAGTATAAATCATGTAGAATATCTGCATGAATATAATTAAACGTAATAGTTAACTGGAGATTATCATCCCATGAGAAAACCGAAAAAAATAATAGGGAATTAATTTAAATAAATATTTACCAGAATATGCAAATTAGCTAGATCTTTTGCTAGTGAATGCAATCCACAACCCATATATAAGAGGATTGTATTTTCTTTTTAAATAAATAGAAAAGAGTGTTTTTAATATGAATATCAATACACACGAAAGAAAAACGCGTTTATACGAGTACTAGCATGGGTGCCCGGCGTTGCCCGGGTATTTGGAGATCTATGTTGAGCAAAAAGGATTTTTTTTAAACTTTGACCCTCATTATTACCCCTTAAAATGTATTGTTTTGGGCTCAAATTAAGTTATTAAGTTAGATCCATTTCCAATGAACCTATATCTAAAATTTCCAGTGTTTAGACCCAAAATTGTCGGAGGAGTTTGGTAGAGTTCTCAAAGGTCAAATCGTTGAACTTTAGCCCCTTAGCAGCTAAATTTCTGGCCGAAAACCGATCACTTAGATTTTTCCAAATATCAGTATCCTGTATATCAAATTTCGAGTCTGTAGACTTAAAATTAAAAAGTTATTGCGTAGAGAAATGTACACACAGACACACAGATACACACACAGACAGACAGACACTTTCACTTTTATAGATATATTAGCATTTCAGCCCGGCGTTGCCCGGGTGTTTTGATGTGACTGTCGAACAAAAAAAAGCAAAAAAAAATAAATGTGGTAGTAGGAAGGCAGGCTCGAACCTGTACCGCGAAGGAGGAATAGAACGGGGTATAAACCTAACGTCTATGCTGTTACGACTACCGCAAAACCGGAAACGACATTGTTTTTTAAATTACGGCTAGACAATCTAAAGGAGAGGATAAATTTAAAAAATATCGGCGAAAAAATGACCCCGCCCCCTGTAGAAAAGTGTCTAGTTGAATGGGAAGATATTGATGTTTTTAGCCAATTTTTCGATATTTATCGTCTGAAAGGTCGAACTTTAAAATGATACCAATCTTGGTAAAATCCATCGCTTCCATTGAAAGTTTTAGGCAGACATGCAAACATGCATACATACATTTATGTATTGATGACTAAAAATTTTCGACCCAAACCGATGAAAACGCTTGCCCTATCTCTGAATACACTTTATGTAAAATTTCAAATATTTAGACTAGAAATTGTCTGAGTAATTTGGAAGAGACCGCAGAGTCAATTTTTTTTACTTTGACCCCTTTTTTTGACCACTTAACATTTTTTGTTTGGGGTCAAATGAAATTATGAAGTTAGATCTATGCCCAAGGAACCTATATCTAAAATTTCAAGTGTGTAGACCCAAAATTGTCGGAGGAGTTCGGTCTCAGTGCCTTGTATATACAATTTTGGGTCTGCAGACTTAAAATTGACAGAGTTATTGCGTAGGGAAATTTACACACACAGACACACACACAGATACTCGCTTTCACTTTTATAGATATACTAGTATTTCAGCCCGGTGTTGCCCGGGTATTTTGAGGTTAATGTTGAGCAAAAAAAAAAACGGTCCCTTTTTTTAAAATTTGGCCACTATCATGACCCCTTAAAATCTATTGTTTTGGGTTCAAATCAAGTTATTAAGTTAGATTCCTGTCCAAGGAACCTATATCTAAAATTTCAAGTGTTTGGACACAAAATTTTCGGAGGGGTTTGGTAGAGTTCTCAAAGGTCAAATTGTTGAACTTTGACTCCTTAACAGCCAAATTTCTGGCCGAAAATGGATCACATCGATTTTCCCAAATCTCAGTATCCTGTATATCAAATTTCGAGTTTGTAGACTTAGAATTGATTCAGTTATAGCGTAGGGAAATGTACACACACAGGCACACAAACACACAGACAGACAGACACGATCACTTTTATATATATATATATATATATATATAGATAGATAGATAGATAGATAGATAGATAGATATATGTACTAGCATGGGTGTCCGGCGTTGCCCGGGTATTTGAAGATGTATGTTGAGCAAAAAAAAAGTTGTTAATTTTTTTTAACTTTGACCTCTATTATTACCCTTTAAAATTTATTTTTTTAGGCTCAAATTAAGTTATTAAGTTAGATCCATGTCCAATGAACCAATGAAAATCTTTAGACTTAAAATTGACAGTTATTGCGTAGGGAAATGTATACACACAGACATACAGATACACACACGGACCGACAGACGCTTTCACTTTTATAGATATATCGATAGATATTAAATTTCCTATTAAATTCATTTTTATTTTCCTAATAGATAAAATATTTGCTCTAATTATAAATGTGTATCTAATGTAATGTATTGTATATAGCATAATCGCGTTGATACGGAGTTAAGCAACTTGAGCTTTGGTAGTACTAGATGGGTGACGATTTGGGAATTCTAGGCGCTGTATGTGCTTATCTCGGAATTTGTTTCCAGTCGTACTGTACATACAGTTCTTTGGCCATTGGTATTTAACAATGTCGACTTAGGAGAGGTGTTTTTCGAGATAGCGCACCTCCTGTCACAAAAATTTAACGTCGAAACCGTTGAAAATGATTTTTATTGAATAACCCCTATTTGTCCAGAAAGACATTATACTTGTGTTTGTTACTATGTCTTGGGAGAGCTTTTGTTCCAGATGCGATCAATGGGGGAATACGAACCACTCGGCAACACGTCCAAGGGACACGACATCAGAATATAATATGGACGTTAGATTTCATTTTTATAAACCCTTCAGAATAGTTGATGCGTTGTAATTGTGAACATTGACGCAATGCAACAAAAACCCTTGTAAAGAAGTTTTGCCTAATATCAAGTGCTCGTCTGAGCTCCAATCTCTTATCCCCCTCGCCAATCTTTCACGAAAAACAATCGTCTACCTGAAACAACTGTCAATAATTTTCCCCACTCTTTATCTGTGCCTAAATCAAAACGTATACTCCATGAACAAAGCTTCTTTCTTAGAACTGCACGCCTGTGGAACTCTCTTCCATTTGACTGTTTCCCAGCTAACTACAACATGCATCTCTTCAGCTCCAACATAAACAAATTCTTAAGTAATCCAATTTACCAAATCTCCGTTACTAACAATTACTACAATATTATCCCATTGACTACTGTACACTCTATAACTCTTATCCGCGAGTGGCCTCTTGGCCTTGATAAGTGGTGATGTCTTTGTAAAAACAAATGAGATTGAACCAAGTGCCAGGCACTTGGAGGCAAAAAGTCAGTTTCCCTTATAGTAGAAAATATTAAGACGAACAAACAATGGGTTATGAATTCTTGGATTTCTACAAAGTAGAACGATAAATATGTTGCCTAAAACAAAACAAAAATAAAAACATTACAGATTTATTTTAAAAAGTTTTTTGTAAAAATTAATTCAGGTAACATAATAATGGAGTAGAACTTATATCTAGTCAATGTAGCCGCCTTCAGCCTGAATCACCATTTCGATATGAATCCGGAATTGGCAGCATGCTTTTTCCACAAGCGCCGGCGGGAGCTCGGCGAATACTCGGCAGATGGTGGCGATCAGGTTGGCTTTGGTGTTGTGGGAGGTCATGATAGATTTATTCTTAAAAAGTTATTGTAAAAATTAATTCAAGTAACTTGATAATGGAGCAGAACTTACATCTTTTCAATGTAGCCGCCTTCAGCCTGAATCACCATTTCGATACGAATCCGGAATTGGCAGCATGCTATTTCTACAAACGCCGGTGGGAGCCTGGCGGGAGCCTGGTGGGAGCTCGGCGAATACTCGGCAGATGGCGACGATCAGGCTGGCTTTGGTGATGTGGGAGGCCAAACGAAGTAGTAGCTCGTCTAGGTTGAGAGAGGAAAGGGCTGTGAGAGAAGAGTAGAAAGCCTGAGTCTCTATGGACGCCGATTCCTACAACCACAGTTCGGTTTGCTAGCGGCCATCCGATTGCACCAGGATATCACCACACTCTTCAATACATCCAGGTACACTTTGGTGTTGACTTTCAAGCAAACTTTGAAGATGTGAGGTGGCATGATCTGGCTCTCCTTTGAAACCACACCATATACCATAACCATAACTAGAAACTTCTTTGAGCTTTACCCTCAAGTGTTGAACTGTCCGGATTTATATTTTTAGGATGTTGGCAATGGTCCTGTTATCATTAGTTGGATCGGTAGAGAGCATGAGTTGTACAGCGGCGCATCTCTGATCTAGTTTATTGAACATTGTGTCAATTTCAGACCTGATAGAAGGCTCCTATCGCTCTTGAGATTTGTACACAATTGGTCAACTATTAAATGGTATGCAGCAAAGAAAAAAAAATCGGTTTGCATTGAACGGAAATTGAATCATGTCGTCTTTTCTAGGGCGACAATTTTATCGTTCCCTCCTATACAGGCTTACCTAAGAGATGTTTTTTACTGTGCTCATCAGTTATCAAGGCCAGATGCACTTAAGGATAAGATGAGCTGAAATGGTTGTCAGGATCGTTCCAATACTTTTCAGGATGGTTCCAGATAAAATTTGAGGACGTTGATTGAGGAGACGACCAAGTTGTAATCTGCGAGGAAGTAGTTCCGTGGTAATGTTTTCCATAGGCGGGAAGCTCTTTCAAAGAAGTTCTGTTTGTGTAAATTTCGCATGACACACTGAGGAAGTCGGGAATATTTTTCACCATTGCGGTTGGAAGGGGGCGTTGTTGCTGTAAGTGGCTTACAAGGAGGGACTAGAGCTTTAGAGCTCAGTCAAGCATCTTCCATAGAAAAACGATATATCAGAGATAGACTAGTAACGTTTCTTCTATGGGAGATTGGGTTGTAAAGAACGAAAGAGGTCGTCTTTCACTGGATTTCATGCACACAGTCAGGTTCACACAAGTTGTAAAGTAGTACGCACATTTACACACGTTTACCCAACACGTTGTTGTAGACAGAGCCCGTCGCAAGGCACAGAGGACAAGTAATAATCCATCTTTTTTTTTTGTAAGACTTACATTTATTTTCTTATTTTTTCGCCACGCTTGACTTCTCGTTACGGCTCTGACGTTTCTCTCGTGATCGTCCTCTCTAACGCCCGCTCTCTCTGTCTGTCTGTCTGTCTGTCTCTCTCTCTCTCTCTCTCTCTCTCTCTCTCTCTCTCTCTCTCTCTCTCTCCGTTTTATAGTCTTTTTCCTTACAGTGACAATTTCAAAGTAGTCTCAACCTTTGAATGTTTTTAGTTTGATTTTTTTTTCTTGAACATCAGCTCAATTTATTTGGACTATAGACATTCATTATATCGCCGTTCTAACAGGCAAGCATTTTGTAAAATTGGAAAAGAAGTTGTTTTGTCAATCTGATTAAGCCATTTTTTTTTTTTTTTTTTTTTTACAAAGGCATCACCACATTATCAAGGCCCAGAGGCCACTCAAGGATAAAGGTTAAAGAGTGTACAGTAGAAATTGGTCAATATAGTAATCATTAGTAATGAAAATTTGGTAAATTTAATAACTTATATGGAACGGCTCATCAAGAACTTATTTACTTTAGACTTGAACACAACCATATTGTAGTCAGCCGGAAAGCAGGAAAACGGAAGACAATTCCACAGGCGTGCAGTTCTAAGAAAGAAGCTTTGTTCATGGAATCTATGTTTAGGTTTAGGCACAGATAAAGAGTGGGGGAAATTATTGATAGTGTTTACAGCTAGACGAGTGTTTCTTGTGAAAGTTTGGCGAGGGGGGGACCAAAGATTGAAGCTCAGTTGAACACTTTCCATGAAAATAACGATACATCAGAGACAAACTCGCAACATCTCTTCTGTGAGATAGAGGTTGCAAGGAGGAGAAAAGGACATCTCCTACGAGGCTACGAAGTCTATTTTGAACTCTATCAAGGCAGGACAAGTCCTTTCTAGCAGCTCCTGCCCAGACGTGGCAACAGTATTCCATCCTTGGACGTACCTGGCTCTTATATAGGTAGAGAATAGCATCAGAAGTAATATATCTACTGGATCGATAGAAAGATCCCACCATTTTTCCAGCGGCCTTGGCAACAGATTTGATATACGTGTTCCATTTAAGATCAGGAGTAATGGTCAAGCCCAGAAGCTTGTCAAAACTTGAGGCCTCCTGAAGACGAGAGCCATTCATTTCAATTGATGACAAATGTGGATTAGAATGTTGATGATGTAAAGAGAGAAGCTTGGTTTTAGATGCATTAAAAGTAACCAGCTACTCCTTTCCCCATTGTACTACGTGCTCAAGATCAGAGGAGAGAGAATTGGAGAGAACTTGGTCGTTTACTGTCTTAGATGTGGTACCATAAATGGTAGTGTCGTCAGCATAAATGTCTACAAATGATGTAAGGATATGATTTGGAAGATCATTAATGTAGATCAGGAAAAGAGTTGGGCCCAGGATGGATCCCTGAGGGACACCGGCATTAATACTGTGAGCTTCTGATTTTTGCCCCTCAACTACTACTCTTATGAACCTATCAGAAAGAAATGATTTAATAATTGAGAAGACTTTTCCAGCTATACCATAGCTAGCGATCTTATGAAGTAAACCTTTATGCCATACCCTATCAAAGGCTTTAGATATGTCAAGAGCAATTGCCCTAGAAAGATTGCCACCGTCGAGAGATTTGCTAATCCTATGCGATATAACTGTAAGGACATCTGCTGTAGATCTAGCAGAACGGAAACCATATTGAGTGTCACTAAGAAGGTTATTTTTGTTGAGATGTTTGATTACTTCTGTATTTAACACAGATTCTAGCAACTTACTCATGACGCACAGGAGACTTATTGGCCTGTACTGAGAGGGGGATGAGCGATCACCTGAATTCTTAAATACAGGGCATACTGATGAGATTTTCCAGGGAGATGGGAAACTCTTCTCCTTAAGACAACGTTTAAACAGTTTTGTAAGTATGGGCGCTAATTCTGGTTGAAGTTTTTTGAGTACTATAATTGGAATACCATCAGGGCCAGTTGCTTTACTCGAATCAAGGTTTTTGATTAGCTTCGCAACATCACGTACAGATATACGTATATCACATAGCGTGTTTTCTGATACAGCAGGAAATATTGGGGGTTGGCGGTCTTGGTCGCAAAGGGTAGAATTAGCTGCAAAGTTCTTGACAAAGAGTTTGGCTTTGTCTGATGCTGACGAGATTACCTCAGGTCCATTGATAATAGTTGGGATGGAGCACACGCTTCTGTTCAGGATTCTGTTTGCTATTTGCCAAAACTGGTGGGAACCAAGCCGCTGCTCAGCTACTTTGGACTTAACAGATTGAGCATACAACACTCTTGCGTTCCTTATTACTTTCTTACAATGGTTGCTGGCAGTCCTGAAAACGGCTTTAGTTTCCATACATCTATTACGTTTGAAGCAGTGGAAAAAGTGATTTCTGTGCGCAATGGCAGCAGCACATTCTGGAGAGAACCATGGCTGGCTGTTAGGTTTTTTCTGAAACTTTTTAGAGGGTATGAAATGGTATGGTACCAAGCGTTTCAATTCCAATGGGAATCACCTTGACTTTCTCACAGTTCGGGGTATTGGTATTGTATTATTATTACTGTTGTTTCATAGCGGACTTAATTTTCAGATTTTTTTTATAATTTATTTATTTATTTATTCCAGCTTTGGTTTAGACATTTAAGCTATACCTTAACACTTTCGCTGTTTCAAACAGGCAAGCCTTTTGTAAAATTGGAAAATAAATTGTCTTGTAAATCTAATTAAGCCATTTATGGTGGCTTTTTGTTATGGTCTCAAGCGTTTCACTTACAATGGGAATCCTCTTGACTTCTTTACATTTCCAGAGTCTAACTTATTCCCGTTTAAGATTTTGGTATTTATTCTTTTTCTTTTTTTTCTTTCTTTTACAATCTGATATCGAAAGGGCAAGCTACGTCAATGATTTAGCAAGTTTTCTTGTTTTTATTTAGTAAAATTATATCAGGTCTGGAGTGTACAAAGACCTTATCAGTCTGTATTCGCATATCCTAAAGAAGTTTGGCATTGTCGTTTTCCTGACCCACTTCTGGTTTATGCTAATACCACTTCTCACTGTGGTCTAATTCGTAGAGTTTGCATATATCTCAGTATAGGACCTGAGCGAATTTGTCGTGTCTCTATTTTTATGTTGATGTTGAGCTAGCATTTTGATACAATATGCGTTAATGTTGATGTTGAGCTAGTATTTTGATACAATATGATTAATGTTTATGTTGAGCTAGAATTTTGATACAATATGCGTTAATGTTGCTGTTGAGCAAGTATTTTGGTACAATATGATTAATGTTTATGTTGAGCTACTATTTTGATACAATATGATTAATGTTTATGTTGAGCTAGCATTTTGATACAATATGCGTTAATGTTGATGTTGAGCTAGTATTTTGATACAATATGCGTTAATGTTGATGTTGAGCGAGCATTTTGATAGAATATGATTAATGTTGATGTTGAGCTAGTATTTTGATACAATATGATTAATGTTGATGTTGAGCTAGTATTTTGATACAATATGATTAATGTTTATGTTGAGCTAGTATTTTGATACAATATGCGTTCATGTTGATGTTGAGCTAGCATTTTGATACAATATGCGTTAATGTTGATGTTGAGCTAGCATTTTGATACAATATGATTAATGTTGATGTTGAGCTAGTGTTTTGATACAATATGATTAATGTTGATGTTGAGCTAGTATTTTGGTACAATATGATTAATGTTTATGTTGAGCTAGTATTTTGATACAATATGCGTTAATGTTGATGTTGAGCTAGCATTTTGATAGAATATGATTAATGTTTATGTTGAGCTAGTATTTTGATACAATATGATTAATGTTGATGTTGAGCTAGTATTTTGATACAATATGCGTTAATGTTGATGTTGAGCTAGTATTTTGATACAATATGATTAATGTTTATGTTGAGCTAGTATTTTGATACAATATGCGTTAATGTTGATGTTGAGCTAGTATTTTGATACAATATGCGTTAATGTTGATGTTGAGCTAGGACATTATGATACATTATGCGCTTATGTTTCTTCAATTTTATTACATATTCTGCACATTGGTGATTCTGCAGTCTTATATGTTATAGTTTGATTTGCTTATTATTATTATTATTATTATTATTATTTGTTTCACTGGGTGTTTACTAGTTATTAAGGCTGTTTCGGTAACTCATCATTGAGAGTTACCGAGACGAAATCGTTGTAAGGACCAATTTCGAATATTTGCTAAGACAGTACTAAATATAAAACTCTTGCCATTAGTTTTGAAAACGACCAAGTTTAACATCTGAGGAAGCAACCCCGTGGCAATGTGTTCTCCAAACGGAAAACCATCGCCTAAAAGTTCAGTCCGTGTTATAAATTTCGCTTGACGCTATGCACACTGGAGAAGAAATTGCGGTAAGAAGGAAAGTTTCTGCTGTGGATGTCTTTGTCTATGGAAATCGCTCAAGACAAAGCATGAAGCCATTTGACGTGAAAAGCTAATAGATACTTCTCTAAAGTAAAAATAAATAAATAACGTTTAATATTACATAGATAAATTCCAACACAGAAAACAGCAATTTTACCCCTGTGTATAAAGAACATTTCTAATGGGATACGAGAACTAAAGACGAAAATAAAAAGGAAAGAAAATCGGGGCTCAGTCGAGCATTCTGCATGAGAATAACGATAGATAAGAGATTAGTAATGCCTTTTCTGTGAGAAAATGGTTGTAGGAAGAAGATAGATAATAGATAATCGCATTTGTCACCATCATCTCGAATTTTATACCTAAGTCAAAGTAACCTAGTATAAGATATCCACCCTACGGGCACCGTGTCTTTCAGAGTTACGCAACCGGTGCGATTTGGGATCTGACACGCCACATTTAACCACACCCGCATTTCTGCTGGTGCCATACAACGGGGAAAGCACTAAAATAGACGGAAGACGTTGAAGATAACAATAATGTGAGCGTTGCAATCGCAATATCTACGAACACCTACGCCTCTTCAAAAGTCTACTTAACAAGTACGCATTGTATGTAGGAACGGAACATACTGTTACTAAAAACAATGGCGGATTTTTATAAAGATGCGCCCGTTAAGTTACTGCGTTTAACAAATAAGATGATAATTAGGCTTTGGTTTACTTTGGCCTCCCTGTTGTTCTGCGAGATGTGAACATGACGGTATATGCGAAAAAAGTCGTCCCCGGCAATGTTTAAAGTCGAACGTCAATGTTATTGAAAAAAAAAATTTAATTAATAAAAACACTTTGTTTTTTATCAAAAATATATTTTAAAAAAAGGGTTTTTTTTTTACTTACATTACAAACTTTATTTGAACTTCTTAAACTTTTTATACTTAAAAATAGACTTTATGAATATTTTATGATGTAATTGTTTTAATTTATTGAACAAAAAGTTTGTTTTTTGCTTTTTTTACATTTTTCATGTATGTTAATATTTTATTTTAAAAAAAACGCATCCAATACACTAGTGGCAAAGTGGCAAATGAAAAATAAAAAAAACATCTTTATATATATATATATATATATATATATATATATATATATATATATATATATATATATATATGCATATATATATATAGAGAGAGAGAGAGGAGATAGATAGGTAGATAGATAGATAGATAGATAGATAGATAGATAGATAGATAGACAGATAGATATAAAATTAAATCTCATTTCCCAAAAAGCCGATTGAAAACATTTCATTTTCAAAAAACAATTGGAAAAATCTTAAAAAAATCATCATATATTTTGGTTAAATAAATTAAAAAAAAAATTTTATGTATGTAAAAGTTTGTGAAAAAGTTCAAACAACGTTTTTAATGTAAGTAAAAAAAAAAAGATCTCGTTTTTTTTTTTAATTAAAAATAAAACTAATATTGACGTTCGACTTAAAACATTGTCGGGGACGAATTTTTCGCATACACTGCATCACAGTCTCGCAAAACAACAGGGAGACCAAAGTTAACCAAAACCGATCATTGAAACGGAAGTGTGACAGACTGTTGGACAGATCCGCGTAACAAGACGATCCGACACATCAAAAATGTTATTGGTCCAGACTCAGCGTTACGTCGGCATTTTCCGGCAGTTTAGAGTAAGCTGCCAGAAAAGCAGCCGGAAAAAAGCGCCGCGATTAACCAATCAGCAATACACTATCAGCAGTATATATTGTCGATAATGGGTAAAATAATATCACATATTTTATTATACAGGGTGCTCAAAAAGTCTTGGCCACATTTTGGTATTGAATATCTTTAGAACTATTAAGGATATAAAAACGCATCTGGTATAGTCAAAAATTTTGTATTCTTAAGTTTTTCATGGAATGTTCAAAGATGTTTAATTTGAGCACCATTGGTCACACGATATACATCAGGCCGATAGTCAAATTCTTGCCAAACGCGCTCCAGCATTGCCTTGTCAATGGCTGCAACAGCTTCTGTTATTTGGGTCTTAAGTTCATACACATCTCTTGGAATGGGAAGCACATAGACCAGTCCTTTCACATACACACACACTCGCACACACGCACACACACACACACACACACACACATACATATATTGTTTGTATTTGTGATACATCTTGAATGAATTCAATTATTTACGAAAGTGCATTTTCACCTAAATGCGAGTTAGGAATAATTTTCCCTTTAACCAATTTAGTACCCCACATGGGGAGCGGCATATATATTGTTTTAAAAATATAACTATCTACTGACACATATTTCGTCGTCTATGACTCATCAGAGTGGCTGAATCTAGCGAGATTCGAAATTGTGACCCCCACGGTAATGAGCTTTAACCCCATATCCGCTCGTCCGTCTCGCACGACTGTATGGATATATCGCGATTTACTTAGATGCTGTTTGTTTTTGTGTTTGTCTTTGCGATACGTATATATATATATATATATATATATATATATATATATATATATATACATATACATATATACGAGAGAGAGAGAGAGAGGGGGAATAATATATGCATATATGCAAATGACAGAACTAATATTTTGACGTGATAGAGAGAGAGAGGAAAAAGGAACAAACCAAAGTATATGTTCATCAACGTTTCGTCTTTAAAGACTTCCTCTGGATAAATAATTTGAAGTAAATAAAATGCCAGTGCAATATTTGCAGAAATACCTTTTCTGGTTTTGATGTGTACAGGATGTCTTTGTTCGATTTGAGAACGAAATAACGGTTTATATTCAAAGTGTATACATCGCTGTGAAATAGCGCAGGTGAGATTCTTGACGTCATACAACTATTAGGGATTTGGAAACAAAATAATGCAATTTTTGTTCGTTAAATTCGAATGTGGATGTGTTTTATTACCATTATTATTCATTGATTGATTTTATATGAATTATTATAGGTATTATTTTCTGTGGTGTATATAACTTGACCTGTGTCTAAAATTAAGTTGATCAAAAATTTAAGACCACTTAAAAATTAAACAAATATAAAACTTTCTTTTAAGGATAGATTTTAAACTCTTCCGACTTAAGGTTACCAATACTACAATCTAAAAGGTTATGGAAACAAAAATCTATATTCCAAAATTTATTTTTAAAATTTACATTTTTATTAAATTAGGCTTTTTACACATGATCAAAATTATAAGACCAGAAACAAAAATTCTGTTAAATTGTACAAAAAGTTTATGAAAAGTGTATGAAAACATTCAACAATCAAACTTAATAATGAGTTCTACCTCAACTGCTTTTGATGACTTCAATAATTTTGGGGGGCATGCTAGAAATAAGGGTTTCTATTAAGGTGCTGGGGACCGGCTCCAGTTCTGAAGATGGCTTCACGAAGTTCATTAATTGTTGAATATTGTTTGTCATCCATCCCCAAATATTTTCAATTGGATCCAAGTCCGGTGAGCATGCTGGATGTTCCAAATGATGGGCACCATTTTATTGTAGAAAGCTCAAGGTCCGTCTTGCAGTGTGGATTGCAGCATTATCCTCTTGGAATAACCATTCGGGGGGATACCAAACGATCTTGCTTTTTCGTAATTCTCAGTGTTTTTTAAAAAGTTGCAAATAAAAGTTTTACTGCGATTTATCTTAGCTGCTATCGCTCGCTGTGACAAACCTTGCTTATGGAATCCTAGAATTCGAGAGCGCTCAACTTCAATTAGTTTTCTTGCTTTAGGCATGGTAATATAGTTTGCTAATCTGTAACTGAACTAAAAACATTAGAATTACCATAAATCCAACAATTTATACCCTTGGCCTTATAATTTTGATCATGTGTAAAAAGCCTAATTTAATAAAAATGCAAATTTTAAAATAAAATGTTTGGAATGTACCTTTTTGTTTCCATAACCTTTTAGATTGTAGTATTAATAACCTTAAGTTGGAAGAGTTCAAAATCTATATATATATTACATACAAGTAGCCCCTTTGCAGCCAGATGGCTGCATATTGTAAAGGAAAGGCGAGTAAGTACTATGTATTTACACAATTTTTATTCACATGAAAGAAACAACCACAGTGGAAACAACAACAGCAAGGAAGTGTTCAACACGAAAATATTTGAAGTTATAGAATGCCTCGTCTTTTCACAGTCACTTTTTTTCAGAGCAAAGATCAGATCGTGTGGGTTTCTTACCCGCGATGCCGCTACATAGAGTTGACCATGGATGAAAGTCGGTTCTTCCAGCCATACACCCACCTGCTCAGCGTCTGGCATTGACTTTTATTGGTTGTCATGTCGAAGGCAGGCCTCACCGGGAATTGGTGACGATTCCACTCGACAAATTGTTTATCTTGGTGATTCATTTGTATTCTTGGTATGAGTACCTCCTCCCCCTCATGGTCTCCTGAGACGATCTTGCATTGGAGCAGGATGTTGTACCATTGCAGAGCCCTTGCATGGGAGACAGGTTCCTAGGGAGCATGAGTACCATACCTTTCTTCAGGTAGAGATGATGCGGAGGGAGACCAGCAGGGGTGAGTTTGTTGAGGAACTCAACGGGAAACCTGGCCGAATCTTTGGATTCACTTGTGCTGTCAGCACTTGGCAGTATGATGGCTTTCCAAGTAACAGTTCTTGTGAAGTGATGGCATTGATCTTATCAACAGAGTTGTTCTTGAGTGCCAGTATTGCCCTCTGTGCTACCCAATGCTGCTTTGGGATTCGAAGTTTGCCGTGATGTGTAACCTAACTTACGAAAAAGATACTTGCTTATCTATACACTATTGGAAGCTAATTAGAGAAAACAAAACGCCTAGAATACATTGGAAAATAATAAAAAAGGCTAAAGCATGTTACTCTTTGCAGTCACCTTGTTTCTTATGCCTGCATGAGAAAATGGAGAATACTAATTTTAAAGACCGTGACAAACTTTTAAATATAAAACAAGAATCGGCTATCTCCTGCAAGCATTTTCACATACATACGCTTAAAAAATTATAAAACGCCTAAGTTTGTAAATAATATTTTTATAGTTTTTCCAGTTCCCCCCGCCCCTTTTATCCTTTTCCCATAATTTATTTTATTTTATACTGAAACTATTCTAAACGTTAATTATTTTAAACATTTGTATTTTAACATCAAATAATCATACCCTATACCTAATAAGTTAAATTTTTAACTAAAGATATTTTTTATTTTTTATTTTTTATTTTATTTATCTTTATGTAGTTATTTTACCATAATTATACATTTCATAATCGTTTACCGTAGGTTTTAATGGTCACCTCATCGAGCCTAATTTATTTTATTTTTATATTTTAATCACCTATTTTTATACGTAATTTTTGAAACGTTAGAATTTACAAAACTAATATTATACGGACACTAATTTATTTACACGTTAACCATTTATTTTATACGTAAGTTTTTTTTTTAACGTTAGCATTTACAATGAATAATATAACTGACATTATTTCGTTAATTATTCATTATATCGTAAACTTTTTCAAAAAACGTAAACTATTTATTTTATTTTAAACGTTAGTGGCCTAATGAATTATTCACATAACTATATATTTAAACTGATTAATATTAATGTTAATAAATAATTATGATGTACATATTACAATTGAATACAGCCGTTCCCTTTTTTAAAAACTTGGGTTCCTATTCTACCCAACTTACCTACTGAACTAGGAATTTACTGATAATATTGAAACTCTACTTGAAACTCTTGACGCACTATAACTTAAGTAAATAATAAAAAATAATTAAATTAATATAATTAACATAATGGATGATCACATTTTAATGTATATACTTTCTCTGTAGGTCCTGTCTCCCCCCTTTACACTTAAATACGATGTAGTCCTAGTTATAAATAGGAAATGTTTGAGTTGAAACAGTCAGAGTTGTCCTTGGCCTGACGAAGCGATTCCCTTACTGGGTTTTCGCTGAAACATGTATGCTTATATGTAGACATTTGTTTGTAAACTAAATTCATATATATATATATATATATATATATATATATATATATATATATAAAGACATCGACACATATATAAGGATATATAGGTATATAGATACACAGAAACTAACATAGACATACATACATAGATACATATATAGGACATTATAAACATATAGATATATAGACCACAGAAAAGTATATAGACATAGACACAGATCTATAGAAATATAGGCCTACTATATAGATACAGAGCAAGTGTATAAATTTTACAAAGTAAGGCATAAAAATGTAATACCTTACTTTGTAAAATTTATAATTTTGAAGATAAATAAATTTCAAATTGAATCTTGTACCTTTATTTTTAAAGCCTATAGTAAAAACATTTTATTTAACAATTTTCATGCCTTGGATGAAATGCTTTTCTAACTTGTATCATATCTTTTTAAGATTATATTTTATTTAATTTATTAATTTGGATTTAAAAAGAAATGAATGTAGTTTTGCATGTATTAATAAAAAATCTCCTACTCTCTATTTCAGTTTGTATTTCTCCTCACACCACACCTCATTTTTTGCGACCCCCTCTTTGTATTATTACAGGTCTGAATATTCTCTCTGTTTCAGTTTGTATTTCTCTTCACACCACAACCCTTTTTTGCAACTCCCTCTTTGTCATACATGTCTGGATAATGAGAAAATCTGAATTTTTTTAACGAAAACTTTAAAATACATTTTTTAGATTAAATTTTTTAAACTTCTTTCAGAATAGAAAACCTATACAAATAAAGAGCATATTTCATATAGGTTTCATTAACAAATATTCGGTAGATAACGAGAAAAATAGAGATGAAAATTTCAAAAGGACTGTATAACTGGTTACGCTCAATAGTAGTCCTCGCCAGCAAAAGGCTTTGTCATTGTTATTCTATTATTATTGTTGTTTAAAATATTTTGTGTCCTGCACTTTCGCGCGAGGACTAATATAGCGAGAGGAAGATAGATATAGATATACATATATATAGAGAGAAAAATATACATAATGCATGCATATATATAGAGAGAGACATAGATATACATACATACAGATATATAGATATATACATAGATATACATATATATATACATATATACATATCTATAGATATACATATATATACATAGATATGCATATATACATATATATAGATATACATACATATATATAGAGATATACATACATAGATACACATATATATACATAGATATATATAGATATACATATATATACATAGATATATATATATATATAGATAGATATACATCGATATATATATAGATAGATAGATATACATATATATAGATATACATATATATATATATACAGATGATGATTGCAACGTCTTGTCAGACGAGTGCCACTCTCTCAGACACTTAAAGTCCATGAGTCCAAAAATGACTTCTATGCCACAGGATCATTTTAATACTCCTGTGGGAGTATCTTTTTTTTTAAATGGGGGTCACCATTTATCAAGGCCCGAAGGCCATTCAGGGATAAGGGTTATTGCGTGTACAGTAATCAGTGAGATAGTATTGTAGTAATCATTAATATTGCGGGTTTTGATAGAGTATCTTATTTAAGGGGGCGGTTTGTCAAGAGTTTGTTTATGTTTGACTTGAAGACGTCCAAGTTGTAGTCAGGTGAGAAACAGGCAAGCGACAGAGGGTTCCACTGGCGTGCAGTTCTAAGAAAGAAGCTTTGCTCATGGAATCTACGTTTGGATTTAGGCACAGATAAAGAGTGGAGAAAATTATTGACAGTAGTTTCAGCCAGACGGGTGTTTCTCGTGAAAGATTGGCGAGTGGGTACGAGGGATTGGAAATAACGATAAAACAAAGACTTCTGTGGGAGAGATGTTGCAGGGAAGAGAAAAGGCCATCCCCCACTAATCCACGAAGTCTATTCTGTACTCTGTCAAGGCAGGATATGCTGTTTTTAGCAGCTCCTGCCCAGATGTGGCAGCAGTACTCCATCCTTGGAGGTACTTGGCTTTTATACAGATAGAGAATTGCATCAGTAGTGAGATATCTTCTGGGGCGGTAGAAGCATCCCACCATTTTACCAGCGTCTCTAGAAACAGATTTGATGTACGTGTTCTATTTCAGACCAAGAGTAAAGGTCAAGCCCAGAAGCTTGTCAAAACATGGAGCCTCCCCAAGACGAGAGCCATCCATTTCAATTGATGCCAGATGGGGATCAGAGAGTTGATGATGTAAAGATAGAAGCTTGGTTTTGGATGCATTAAAAGTAACCAGCCACCTCTTCCCCCATTGTACCACGCGATCAAGATCAAAGGAGAGAGAATTAGAGAGAACTTCGTCATTTACGGCCTTTCATATGTTGCCATAGATGGTCGTCTCATCAGCATAGATGTCAACGAATGATTTAAGTATGGGTTTTGAGAGATCATTGATGTAGATCAGGTAGAGAGTTGGGCCCAGGATGGACCCCTGGGGGACTCCAGCATTAATACTGTGGGCCTCTGATTTCTGCCCATCAACCACTATTCTTATGAACCTATCAGAGAGAAATAATTTAATGATTGAGAAAACATTTCCAGTAATACCGTAGCTGGAAATCTTGTGAAGTAGGCCCTTATGCCATACCTTATCGAAGGCCTTCGATATGTCAAGAACAATTACCCTGGAAAGGAAACCTTTTTGAAGAGATTCACTAATCCTATGTGATATAACCGTTAACACATCTGCTGTAGATCTTGCAGAGCGGAAACCATATTGCATGTCACTAAGAATGTTGTTTCTGTTGAGGTGGTTGGTCACTTCTTTATTTAATATGGATTCCAACAACTTACTCATGACACAAAGGAGACTTATTGGCCTGTACTGAGAGGGGGATTACTTTTCACCTGAATTCTTAAATACAGGGATACTAATGAGGTTTTCAAGGGTGTTGGAAAGCACTTCTCTTTAAGGCAACGCTTAAACAGTTTTGTAAGTATGGGGGCAAGTTCTGGTTGGAGGTTTTTCAGCACTATAACTGGAATGCCGTCAGGGCCAGTTGCTTTACTGGAATCAAGGTTCTTGATTAGCTTGGCGACCTTACGCACAGATATTTGTATGTTGCATAGCGTGTTGTCTGTTATAGATGATGTTACACAGTATTAGCTTTGTACGATAGCTAAGTCTCTCTCTCGGTTCAAAATGTTTACATCCAGCAACAAGCAAGATCAAGATAGCCAGCAACAAGTTAAACTGCAGACCAATTTAATGCGCGTACTGGTCTCCCGCTTTATTGTTTTTTAAATCAGAGATTTGCTTCTCCTAGAAAGGTTGCCTTAACCACGGCTTACAGGAGCCCTCTCCACCCCAACACACACATACATATACACAAACACACGGTGTTAGTTAGACATTGACCCCTTAAAAAGGTTCATTCGGCCTTTGGAAGGTCTTGTTTTTAATCCTTCAGGGAGACTAGTCACTCTCCTCACCAAACAGGTCCGGTGGGGGAACCAGTTCAGTAAGCGGTGACTCGACCATGAGGCAGCTAGTACTAGGTTACATGGTATCAGTAGTATACGACATGACCTGACATACAATTGTGATAGAAAGATAGATTCATATATAGACAGAGGGATAGATAGATAAATAGATACATACATAGAAAGAAAGATAGATAGATAGAAAGATATATACATAGACATACATATATACATATATATATATACATATATATACATATATATACATATATGTAGATATACATATATATACATAGATATACACATATATACATATATATGCATAGATATACAGATATATACATACATATACATATACATATATATATACATACATATACATATATATATACATAGACATATATATACATAGACATACATATATATACATATATATATATATATATATATATATATATATATATATATATATATATATACTAGCAAAAGTACCCGTCGATGACTGGGTTCAAAAACAGCCTACAGAAAATGGACTCTGATTTATGAAAGTATGATAGGTTATGAAAAGGAAGGGTTGTAAAGAGATAGCTTCAGATTTGAGGGTATAAAAACCAAAGCAAATTATGATGAAAGTAAAAATAAAATAGATAAACTCCATAATTTATTATACAATACCTGTTCATACTGAAACACTTATCCGATATTCTGTGGATCTATATAAAAAAAAAACCTTGTTAAAGACATATTCCCATTCTATGAAGGTTAGGCGCGAACGAACACCCAATATTTTAATTATACCATTTTTCTTCAAACTGAAACATAATTATCAAAGTATCCTTACGCAGATAGATATGAAAAGTCTTTATTAAAGTTTGTTCCTATTTCCATTCTACGGAGGCCAGGCGCGAACACAGACCCAACAATTTTATTATACCATCCCTATTTAAGTTAAAACATACTTATCAAAGTATTATTATGTACATCCATATAAAAACACTTGTAAACGTTTTTGTTTTTTTTTTAATTTTTTATTTCCATACTTTGTGGACCAGGCGCGAACGTAGACCCCACAATTTTAATGAATCACCGTTTTGCCAGATCAAACATACCCATTCCTGTGTCTCGATACATCTTTCTATCATTATATGTGATCAGTTTTCTATAATAGTCAACCATATAGGGGCCTATTCGTGACCAGACACACACACACATACGCACACACACACACGTTCACCTTTATATATATATATATATATATATATATATATATATATATATATGATACACATATACACGTATACAAATAACTACGCATTGGTCTTTATTATAGTTTGAAGGATTTCCATAAGGATTCCCATACGAAACCATTCTAACCGCATGTCTATCAGTTTAACCCGAGAGCTACACTACATCAGACTAAATTGGAAACATTCGACAAAAATATTCATGACATCCTCCCCATCTTTCCCGCGCCATTTCGCTAGTGATTTGCAAAACCCATTAACATGTGTCTTCTTAAGCCAGCGTCCGGCATCTTCGCGACTATCTTGAAAGCATCACTGAACGACGAACTGCCGGCTGCCATTTTGTGACATCGCTCGATGCTAAAATAATTGACAGCTAAAAATACAAACGCGAATAAAGCCCGCCAAATACATTTGGACGCTTATATTCCGCTAAACAGACATCTAACCCTAACGCCCTGGATCGTTGTCCTCTTTGCTTCCTCCAGACCGACGTGAGTAATTTAAGTATTTTAGGTAGCACACTGAGCTTTCATTTAGCTATTTAAGCTCCGTATGGCATTCCAACAGGAACCCGATTGTATCTGATCACGCTCCCCTTTTTTCCTTATTTTATACAGCAGTTTTTTTTGTTTGTTTTTTTTTTTTGCTTGATATTCGTACTAGCACACCTATCCAGCTTTGTTAGGGTGTAAAATTTTTATTCTTTGCCACCATATTATATACATATATATATATTATTTTTAAAATGTAATATATATATATATATATATATATATATATATATATATATATATATATATATATATATATATATATACCGCTCCCCATGTGGGGTACCAAATTGGTTAAAACGGGGAATTTTTCCCAACTCGCATTTAGGTAAAAATGCACTTTCGTGAATGATTGAATTCATTCAAAACATATCGCTAAAACCAAAACAAAACAATACATATATATATATATATATATATATATATATATATATATATATATATATATATATATATATATATATATATATATATATATATATATATATATATATATGCGTAGATCATCGTATAACGATTAGATCACTGTCTGTCTGGCGTAAATGAACACTTAAAATTAAGATGTTTAAAATTCAACGTTATTTCAAGCGGTTAATGGTAGCCGAATGGATTAGGTCTCCGCAAATCGAGCCAGAGATGTCTCGTGATACGGGGTTCGAATCGTTCGACTGGTAGTAATCGTGACACCCTGCACTGAAGATTCCCGAAAGGATGAAACACTAGTGTCTGTAGGTATTTAATTATTATAGTAAAAAATAATTATATATATATATATATATATATATATATATATATATATATATATATATAAATATTAGTGTTGGGTCAATTAACCGGAATTGGAAAAATCGGTAGATTTTGGGGGTATCGGAATCGGTATGGGAATCGGAAAAATTGATACCTATGTTTCGATGCTGACACCATTCTTTTAATTGTCTTTTGTATTAGATTTTCTTTAAATTAGAATCTTCCATTGCTGGTAATAATCATAAAATAATAAATATTTATTGATTTTCATTTACCAGTAAAGCTGAAATCGATAGATCCTACTCCACAAGTGTATTTTGACGTTTTGGAAAATATCATCATATTTAACATGGGGTTTTACGAAAATCGGGGGAAATAGCAATCTTATTGTTAAATAAGTAGAGATTTTTAAAGAATCAGAATCGGAATTCTTAATTGTCTCGGAATCGGGAAATATGTCACAGACTCCCATAAGGATGTTAGAGATAAACCGTAATAACCAAATAAATTCTAACGCTTATTTAATATCTGAGTTTAGCACCTTTCGTGAGAGACATATATTACCGTTTCCATTACCTTCTATTTAAATAGTTTATTTCGTAAAACTACTACACTTTGAAATTCTCTCCCTGTTTTCTGCTTGCCTTATTGTACGCAAATGACAAGTTTAAATATAATAGCACCGTTGTCCGCAGACCAACACAACGTTGTTGGCAGTTTCAGTCGCAAAGGAGACGGAGACAAAAAATAGGAAATAACTCCAACTCGTTTGTGCTTTGTGCCAACAACATTTATGTTCTCTCATTTGTACAGACGTGACGTCACCCAAGTAATCTAAAACGTTCTGTGCGTCTCTAACATGATCTCGAACGTAATATCGTCTTCCTCGTGATCGTTCTCTTTCTATTTTTTATAGTACTGGTGATGACATTTCGCATAAATTTATATACGTGCACACGTGCTATGTTACATCATGATGTAATGTAACATTTAACTACTTAACTCCCCCAAATCCCCTATTAGACATGATCCCAAATCGCTGCCATTACGTCCAAGTGGGAATGCGATTTGTTTGAACTGAAAAAAAAAGTAAAATAATATATTTGATCCACTATATAAAAGTAACGAGGAAAATAATATATTTGATCCACTATATAAAATAAAGAGTAAAATAATATATTTGAACAACTTTGCAAAATAACGAGTGAAATAATATATTTGATCCATTGTAGAAAAGTAACGAGTAAAATAATATATTTAAGCCATACAAAAAAAATATAGAGCAACATAATATAGTTGAGTCACTATATAAAAGTAAAGCATAAAATAATATATTTGAGCCAGTTTAGAAAATAATGAGTAAAATCATATCTTTGAGCCACTATATGAATTAAAGAGCAAAATAATATATTTGATCACTTTAGAAAAGTAAAGGCTAAAATAGTGTATTTGAGCCACGTCAAAAAAGTAAAGAGTGAATTAATATATTTGACCCATTTTAGAAAAGTAACAAGTAAATAATATATTTGAGCCACTATATAAAAGTAAAGAGTAAAATAATATAGTTGAGCCACTCTACAAAATATAAAGAGTAAAATCATATATTTGAGCCACTATATAAATATAAAAAGCAAAAACATATATTTGAGCCACTATATGAAATTAAAGAATAAAATAATATATTTGAGCCACTATATAAATTAAAGAGTAAAATAATATATTTGAGCCACTACATAAATTAAAGAGTAAAATAATATAGTTGAGCCACTCTATAAATATAAAGAGTAAAATCATATATTTGAGCCACTACATAAATGTAAAAAGTAAAAACATATTTGAGCCACTATATGGAAGTAAAGAATAAAATAATATATTTGAGCCACTATATAAAATTAAAGAGTAAAACAATTTATTTGAGCCACTATATAAAATTAAAGAGTAAAACAATATATTTGAGCCACTACATAAATTAAAGAGTAAAATAATATAGTTGAGCCACTATATAAAAGTAAAGATTAAAACAATATATTTGAGCCACTATATAAAAGTAAAGAGTAAAACAATATATTTGAGCCACTATATAAAATTAAAGAGTAAAATCATATATTTGAGCCACTATATAAAAGTAAAGAGTAATATAATATAGTTGAGCCACTATATAAAATTAAAGAGTTAAATCATATATTTGAGCCACTATATAAAAGTAAAGAGTAATATAATATAGTTGAGCCACTATATAAAAATAAAGAGTAAAATCATGTATTTAAGCTACTATATAAAAGTAAACAGTAAACTATATATTTGAGCCACTATATAAATGTAAAGATTAAAACTATACATTTGAGCCACTATATAAATGTAAAGAGTAAAACTATATATTTGAGCCACTATATAAATGTAAAGAGTAAAACAATTTATTTGAGCCACTACAAACAAGTAGAGAGTAAAACAATATATTTGAGCCACTATTTAAAAGTAAACACTAAACAATATATTTGAGCCACTATATAAATTAAAGAGTTAAATAATATAGTTGAGCCACTGTATAAATGTTAAGAGTAAAATAATATATTTGGGCCACTATATAAAAGTAAAGAATAGAATAATATATTTGAGCCACTATAAAGAAGTAAGGAGTAAAATAATATATTTGAACCACTATTGATAAAACGTTATTATTTTTAGCCCAGATCTTTTTGCCGAGTTCAAATTCCTTCGTTATTAGTTAATATCCAATCGTGAAACACACATATTTCTTTTTTAATGACCTTAAAGGTTTGTTTAAAATCAGGTCAGCACTAACAATTTTTCCTGTTGGTGTTTTCATTCAACACTAAATTAAGAACTAAAAAGAATTGACGTTGCCGTTCTGATCGAGCAACGTTAATACGTAATTTACATAAACGGACAAAATAATTTGCGAGCGAGGCAATCTAAAGATATCTCTGAATATGATCGATTGAAAGTTCTCGAAAATTCACGAATTATTCAAAACTATACACGGAATAAATAATCAACGACACATCATCTAAGTACTTGCAAATATTCGCGCTTTCCTTCGAAAATATTCACATACGCAGTACAAGCGGATGATTCTGGCGCCAACTCTCTCACCCCCTCTTTCTGTTCTCTCTCCCTATCTCTCCCTTTCTTCTCTCTCTCTCTCCCTATCTCTCACTATCTCTTTCTCTATCTCTCTCTCCTCTCTCTCTCTCTCTCTCTCTCTCTCTCTATATATATATATATATATATATATATATATATATATATATATATATATATATATACACACATATGAAAATCATGCATTTATAAGTTACAATCAACATCCAAATGAATGCTTTGACGATAATTACGGTTTCCAAAAGGCGAAGAATTAAAAGATACATCTGCCTTACTTAAAAATGCTAGGTTTATTTATGGTGTATTTTACATATATTAAAAAAACACCCAATATTTTTGCTTATGAGGACACTTTCTTTAAAAAAAACTATATGTCAAAATTATTGTGCGTGGTTTAATGTCTATCACAATAAAAACATTGTTTTCCGAAACGATCGTACAAATTATTGCCTTTGTTGTTGTTCCTTCTAATAAAACATATTTTTAATTTTTAATTCTAATTTGAATTTTAAATTGTCAATCAAATTACTAAATATTAAAGTAGCTCTAGGATATTTGCCCATCGAGCTTATTATATGTCTGAATTACAACGAGCACTGTTTATTTTTCTTGTATTTTAATTAAATTAGTAATATTTCTATCAGATTAAGATACACTCTGCTCTTTAGACTACTGTTCTAATCCCCTTTATATATATATATATATATATATATATATATATATATATATATACATATATGCGTGTGTGTGTGTGTGTGTGTAAGTAAGTTAAAATATATATATGGCAGTTAAGCTATACAGAATACTCCGAGTTTCATCCACAGTAGGATCCTAACGTGGATGAGATGCGAAATATTCTGTGTAGCTTAACTGCCATATACGTTTTTAACTTACTACCTAGCTCTACCTATCTATTGAGCACTGTTGAAGTAAATACTTAAAGTTTGTGCATGAAATTATACTTTCGTATATTATTTTTTTTCTTTTTTTCTTTTAATTCAATTTTCGCCCCAAACAAGGCACAGTGCCACTTTGAAGCAGGGGGTTACTATCAGGGACTTAATTTGCAGGGGCATTATGAAGGGAGATGAGTAGAAAGATGTTTGTTCACATTACCCTTGAACTTCTGCATATCAGTACGGTTGGGAAAGCAGAGTCCCGGGAGGGAGTTTCAAAGACCTGCAGTTCTGGGGAAGAAACTATTGGAGTAAAAGGCTTTCTTGCACCTAGGGATCTCTACTGTAAAGGGATGAGACTTGATAGCTTGTCGGGTTTGTCGGGGGTAGTTACGTCGAGGAGGTACAAGTGTTTGCAGTTCATCAGAGCATTCACCATTAAAGTATTTGTAGAACAGGCAGAGGGATACAACATCTTGTCGATGGGACAGAGGCTGAAGCCTAGATGACAGTTCATGACCTATCAGGTTGGCGACTCTCTTTTGAACCCTGTCCAGGAGCGAGAGACAAGCAGCGGATGCACCAGCCCAGATGTAACAACAGTACTCCATACATGGGCGAATGATGGTCTTATAGAGGTACAGGATACTGTCAGGCGTAAGTAGTCTTCAGGCACGGTAGAGGGAGCCAACCTTCATTGCAGCAGCCTTGGCAATGCTCTCAATGTATCTATTCCAGTTCATATTCCATGTAGACGTTAGGCCGAGGAGTTTAAAAGAAGTACTTTTAGGCAATGTGTTCTTGGCCATTGCTATTCATGGTAGAGAATGTTTTTTGTAGTTATTGAAGGAAACAAGCTTAGTCTTAGCAGCATTGAATGTGACCATCCATTTTTGTCCCCATTCCACTACAGATTGGAGGTCATCCTCTCGTGTTTCTGCCATTTCCTGGGATATGTGTTCATTTGTTTTCCCCTCATATCTCTTGTAGAGAGTAGTGTCATCGGCAAATATACCCATCTCCGATACAATTTATCAGGGAGGTAATTTATGAATATCATGAATAATAGAGGTCCAAGGATAGACCCCTGAGGTACTCCCGCATTTATGTCATATTGTTTAGATGTACGACCGTCGAGGACAACTTGGATTTTTCTCTTAATTAAGAAGGATTTAATTACATTATGAATTCTTCCAGTGATTCCATATGATCTAATTTTCCTTAGAAGACCATCGTGCCATACCCTGTCAAAAGCCTTGATATATCAAGGGCTACCGCTCTACCCTCCCCTGTTTTGTCCAATGAACGGTATATACGTTCAGAAACTACAGTTAAGATATCTGCTGTTGAACGGGCTTGCCTGAATCCATATTGTTTGTCGGTCAGGAGTTTAGCAGCTGTTAGGTGCTGGACTAGGGCTTGATTAACTAAGGACTCAAATATTTTGGCGAAAAGCGGGAGGAGGCTAATGGGTCGATAATTTAGTGGGTCATTTCTTTCAGCAGAATTCTTGAAGACTGGTACCACAGAAGCGGTTTTCCAGCAGTCGGGAAAGCAAGATTCGTTAAGGCATTTATTGTAAAGTTTGGAGAGAACTGGAGAAACCTTGGCAGAGCATTTTTTTAATAGCACAGCCGGGATGAGATCTGGTTCACATGCTTTTGAGGTATCTAGGATTTTTTATAATAGCATGTACCTAAGAAGGGGTGATTTTCAAATCGTCTAGTGTGGCGTCTGTTCGCAAAGGAAAATCCGGGAGGGGGTGGTGTACCGGGTCCAATGTGGAGTTTGAGGCAAACCGACTGGCAAGCAGATTAGCCTTGTCAGTTGCCGTGCAAGCAACCTCATGATTATTTGATGGATGGGGAATAGTTGACTGCCCATTATTTACTCCGCTGTTGTAGATTTTCCAAAATCCCGGGTTCCTAATTTCTGTGCTTCGATGCGGTTTCTGGTTTAAACGTAACTTTTGCTTGAGCTGTCATTTCATTTTATTTAATTTAAAAGTTTCAGTTAGGGTGAGTGAGTGAGGGGGTGCTGGACAAGTGGTTTTGCAGAATACCAGACATGCAATACAAGTAGACCATCAGCTGTCCTCACCCACAGGATTGTGGCCTCAGGAAATCCCACCGGGGATGAGAGCAGGGTCCCTTTCATTTTATGTGATTAAATGAAGTACTCACAAACACACATACACACACACATATATATATGTATGTATACATATATATGTATGTATACATATATATGTATATATATATGTATATATGTATGTATATATAGATATAATATATATATATATGTATGTATGTATGTATGTATGTATGTATGTATGTATGTATGTATGTATAGTCGGGTCACCGGCGACTAAACTGGTTCCCCCACCAGACTTGTTTGGTGAGGAGGGCGGCTAGTCTCCCTGAAGGATTAAAAACAAGACCTTCCAAAGGGCGAATGAACTCTTTTTCTGGGTCAACGGCCAACTAGCACCGTGTATATTTATGTGTGTGTATATGTCTATTGGGGTAGAGAGGGCTCCCATAAGCCGTGGTAAAGGCAACCTTTCTAGGAGAAGCAAATCTTTGATTTAAAAAACCATAAAGCGGAAGACCAGTACCCGCATTAAGCTGGTCTGCAGTTTAATTTGTTGCTTGTTATCTTGCTCTTGCTTGTTGCTGGATCTCAACATTTTGAACCGAGAGAGAGACTTAGCTGTCGTACAAAGCTAAGACTCTGTAATATCATATTTGTATAGATACTCCCTCAGACATTTGGGCTCATGGATTTTAAATGTCTGAGGGAGTGGCACTCGTCTGACAAGACGTTGCAATCATCATGTATAGATATATAGATATAATATATATATATATATATATATATATATATATATATATATATATATATATATACAGGATGACCCAAAAAATGGGGCCCAACTCAAATTAGGCACCGTTTCTTAGTGTTTTGTCCGAATGAAATTAAACTTTGTTCATAACTAGTTTATTATATTCAAAACATCACATCAAAACACTAAGGCCTTTTTCTCCCTTCTACAGCATATGTTCTTGATATACATTCTATGTTTTTTGTTTTATTTTTGTTCTAGATGGCCTCCATTTAGCTTTTTTGGGGGGGGCACCCTGTATATATATGGGGTGTTCATTGTATAGGTCGGCTGATAAAAAGGGGTGTTTCTTTGTTTTTGTAGTAAAATCTGACAGCTTAAGGGTTGATTTCAAATTAATAAACAATAACGACTCATATATCTTATTTTCTGTCAAAATTACTTAAGTCTTCCATGATGCAATGAAAAAATTATTTCGACCATGTTTGTTTTCTAACGTGACATGTGACATAAACACAAGGGAAATAGCTAAAAAAAAATTAATTTCTTTGAAATCTATTTTCTTTAATTATTAATTTCTACCTTATCGTTTTTCGTAATTTTGGGATATTTTTATTATTGCGACATGACAAATCAGTAGATTCCACTTTTAAAACAATATTTAGATTTTCACATTTCACTACACGAACAAAGAAGCATCAAAAATGATTACATATATTCTCATTTATTATATTTCAAAGTAATGATTTTCGCTAAAAAATGTGACAAAATAAGAATATATATTTGAATAAAAAACAGCTAAACTAATGTTGAATCTTATTTATATTAAACTTATCCTACAAGCTTTTACATTCTTTTCTCGTTTTTCTCTTCCTTCTGAATAATCATCGGCCTCCCACATAGTTTGTTGTTTATTCTTTAAATATCTTTGTATTTATTTTTCCATCGATTTATTATTGATAAAACACTATACTTTCATTTAAAAAAAAATCAATCGACTATTTTTTTTAATTGCGAGATTTTTCGTGTGCGCGCTCATATACATGCCCATAGTAAAATTAAGCCTTCATATTTTCCCGCTGTTAACCTCAGGAAGAACAAGCATAAAATGACTTCAACGGATATGTCATTTTGATTTAATATGTTGCAATTCACAATTTGCTAGGCGTTTATATTAGCCATTAACAAAGCTCCGGGACAATTTTTGCATTCATGTGTCGGTCGGCACTTACCCTATTCAGGTTTTACTGGCTTCCTCCAAAGGAGAAAGTTTCATGGAAGTATGAAATTCACAAGCGGTCCCCAGTCGCATGTATATCCTCGTGAGGGGAGAAAACAACGTTTGGTTTTTGCACTCTTGCAGGGAGTTGTCGACGTTCTCCTACACAAATTGGTCACTCATTTTAGTAATAATCAGGCCCAACGTTGCCGTATTTACGAGATTTAAAATAAATATTACATTTATGTGACTTACATTTACACCCTGATTGCTTCTCACATGGATAAGTATTAGTTGCGTGTTCTACAGTCAGCAAATCAGGAAATTTCTATATCTGCAGAGAAAACGGAACAACCCAAAATATTGTGCATCCACAAGTATTGAAAACATAAACATACACGAAACATAAATTTTGCTTTTCTTCTTTGTTTTCCATTCAAGCAAACTGAGCCACAGCAACGCCTGGCCGAGTAGAACCAGTATGTATATATACACTGAACGGGCCAAGATCAAAGTCTAGTATCTGTTCCGACAGATACTGCAAGCAAAGACCATATGTGGGGGTAACCCCACATATAAGACCTTGGTCAATGTAGGAGCAACCCTTCATACCAATTGTCACTATCCAGCTCCCCTACTCTCCGGGGAGTTGGTCCCCATTTCCCCTTCACTCCTCACATTAAAAATCGGCCTGGTGCCTAATTTGCTCGGTGGGGGGGGGGGGAAATAAATACCTGGTCACGAATAGGCCACCTTCGTGGCCTTCGGACCAAGATCAAAGTGTAGTATATGTCCCGGCAGATACTGCAAGCAAAGCCCCTATGTGGGGGCGACCCCACAGATAAGACCTTGGTCCATGTAGGGGTAACCCTTCATACCAATTATCACTATCCAGCTCCCCTACTCCCCGGAGAGTTGCTCCCCATTTCCCCTTCACCCCTCACATTAAAAATTGGCCTTGTGCCTAATTTGCTCGGTGGGGGAGCAAATAAATACCTGGTCACGAATAGGCTCCTATATGGTTTACTATTATAGAAAACTGATCACATATAATGAAAGGAGATGTATCGAGACACAGGAATGAGTATGTTTGATCTGGCATAATTATGATTCATTAAAATTGTGAGGTCTGCGTACGCGCCTTGTCCACAAAATATGGAAATAAAAAATTAAAAATTTAAGAAAAAAAAACGTTTACAAGTGACATAAGAATACTTTGATATGTATGTTTTAACTTAAATAATAATAAAATTGTTGGGTCTGCGTTCGCGCCTGGCCTTCATAGAATGGAAATAGGCATAAACTTTAATAAAGACTTTTCATATCTATCTGCGTAAGTATACTTTGATAATTATGTTTCAGTTTGATGAAATATGGTATAATAAAATTATTGGGTGTTCGTTCGCGCCTGACATCCATAGAATGGAAATATGTCACAAAGTTTAACAGGGTTTTTTTAATATAGATCCACAGAATATAGTGATAAGTGTTTCAGTGTGAACAGGTACGGTATAATAAATCATGAGGTTTATCTATTTTATTTTTACTTTGATCATATTTTGCTTTGGTTTTGATACTCCCAAATTCAAAGCTATCTCTTTACAATTCTTCCTTTTCATAACCTATCATACTTTAACAAATCAGAGTCCATTTTCTGTAGGCTGTTTTTGAACACAGTCAACGACGGGTACTTTTGCTAGTATATGTGAAGCTCGTTGTTTGTTTGTTTACGGACAGGCGATTTGAGCACTATAAAAGTGGTGGCGAGTGTCAATTTAAATAGACATTCCGACGAGTTATTTACGGGCGTCGGTTACATGTTCGAGTGGGAGAACAGCCGACTGTCAACACGACGGTTCTAGGTTCAATCCTTGGCTTGGGAGAGATGCTAGTCTAGCGGCACTGATGAGTTGTGATACAACGAAACAGGACAGTATGTCGATGACTACAAATATATTTTAAGCTCCCCTCTTTGGGTAGAGCACTGTCGTAAATAATCTCAGCCGCTATTTAATTGGCTGAAAATGCGAAGCTCGTTGTTTGTTTGTTTACGAACAGGCGATTTGAGCACTATAAAAGTGGTGGCGGGTGTCTATTTAAATAGACATTCCGACCAGCTATTTACGGACGTCGATTCCATGGTCGAGTGGGAGAACTGCCGACTGTCAACACGACGGTTCTAGGTTACATCCTTGACTTGTGAGAGATGCTAGTCTAGCGGCACTGATGAGTTGTGATACAACGAAACAGGACTGTATGTCGATGACTACAAATATATATATATATATATATATATATATATATATATATATATATATACCCGGTGTTTCCCGTTCGAAACAACATATTACCAGGCTGAGGGCTTAGTCACATCATATTTCAAGATACACTGAATATCATAACTAGTTACAAAAAATGATTGCATGTTTCTGAAAGTATAAAACACATCCACATGCAAGCATTTTAATCAGTTTTGGGGCGAAATTTTAGCTGCCAAAAGCTAAAATGTTAAAGAGTTAACCATTGCAGATCAAACGGAGAAATAACTCCTTTAGCTTCAATAAATAAGCTTACTTTCAGTATTAGACGCAGCTGTTGTGAGCTATTAATAATTGAAAATAAATTAAATTTAATATAAATTAAATTAAAGATTTAATACATCAACCTTAAAGTATATTTCTAAAGAGAACAATGAAGACAACGGAACTAATTTTTAATATAAATTTTATTAAATGTAATATGTAAATGAGGTTACTCGTTTAATGTAAATTTCTTTGGAATAAATATTTATGAAAATCATGCGAGAATGAAAGCAAATATTTATAACTTGTGAAAATGCAAGGAATCAAATAAACAAACAGACAGGGATACAACTTTATCATAACACACACACACACACACACACACACACATATATATATATATATATATATATATATATATATATATATATATATATATATATACAATGCCGCAAAAAAAGAAAGTCCGCACTAGTCATTTTTTCAAAAACCACAAATTTTAGTTATTTTGAATGTAACTTCCTAAACAAACTATGCTTCATTTTATTCCTTCGAAATATATTTGTGATTAATTCAAACAAGTAAAATATCTGTTTATTTTTCTAATATTACGTTGTGATTTGGTTTCAAACGCATTTGATGCGTATTTTGTTTTATTCAAATTAAAACAACGTTTTTATATTGAACTCTCATTCCTGACAGTATTCTCGCGTTACGTGCGCACAGTTCAAACAAGTCAAAATACAACCACCAGATACACCGCGCGGCTCTATACAGACTTCTTTCTCCAAATTTACAACATGCCAAGTAAGAAGAAAAAGAAAAAAAAGAAAAAAAACAACCCACTGAAGATGAAGTCTACCTTCGAAATATATTTGTGATAAATTTCAAATAAGTAAAATATTTGTTTATTTTCCTAATATTACGTTGTCATTTGGTTTCAAGCGCACTTGGTGCGTATTTTATTTTATTTCTTTAATCTGTTTTTAACTGTAGAAAGAGAGCAAATTTGACAAAATTAAACAGTTTCTGAGACTGCGATCTTGATAGCATTGTTTTCTTTATAAGAAGTAAATCTATGACGACCAGATTTAGGGTCAACATGAACACTGCGAGAGTTTTGGTGCTTTTGCAGTTATTCGTACTGTTTTCTAATAACATTTCAATCTGCGACCGATTTCTCGATTGGATAAATCAGAAAAGTTGAAATTAATGAGCTCCTGGCGATACTCGATGTATATGGACTAAATGTAACGGTGTATAACCTAGGAAGAACAGCAATTACGATTAGAGATGCTAAAAGGTGAATATTGTAAGCTGGTTTTAAGGTCATTTGTTGTGCGGAGTTTCTTTTTTCATTCTCGTTTTGAAGCTATTTATTTAATTGACGTGAACACTAGGACACTTCAATTAAAAGTCAAATGTGAGCAAGTAAAATTATAGATGAATAAAAGGCGAATCAAATGAGGTATAGGTTGCTTAAACAGTTACATTCAATTTAGTTTAAATTTGTGGGTTTTGAAAAAATGAAAAGTGCGGACTTTCTTTTGGCGGCATTATATATATATATATATATATATATATATATATATGTATATATATATATGTGTGTGTGTGTGTGTGTGTGTGTGTGTGTGTGTATTAGGGTGTGTGTGTGTGTCTGTTTGTCTGTTGGGAGTTTGTGTGTGTTTATGTGTATTCCTGACATAATATAAAACATATATACTTTTTAGTTTTATATTCTTATAAAATCACACAAATGGCTGCATATAGCAAGATCAATTAAGTTCAATATTCAGCTTCGGAGCTTATTGTATCCGAAAGATATTACGAAAAGAATCATTCATTAAATCATTGTTTGTTTTTTCGACGAATGCCTATCATTTTTCTTTACTGTCTTAAGGAAATAGATAAAATATGTAGGCATTCGTCGAATTTTTTTATGAATATGTTTGTGGAATGAATGCGCAATTCTAAATTTAAAACCGAATAACCTAGTTGATCCGTCAAATGCGCATGAAACTATTTTTTACATAGGCATCACCACTTATCAAGGCCAAGAGAAAACTCGAGAAGGATTAAAGAGTGTACAGTAGAAATTGGACAATATAGTAACCGTTAGTAATGAAAATTCGGTAAATTTGTTAACTTATATGGAACGGCTCATAAAAAACTTGTTTACGTTAGACTTGAAGACAACCATATTGTAGTCAGCCGGAAAACAGGAAAACGGAAGACAATTCCACAGGCGTGCAGTTCTAAGAAAGAAGCTTTGCTCATGGAATCTACGTTTAGGTTTAGGCACAGATAAAGAGTGGGGGAAATTATTGATAGTGTTTCCTGCTAGACGGGTGTTTCTTGTGAAAGTTTTGCGAGGGGGGACCATAGATTGGAGCTCAGCCGAGCACTTTCCATGAAAATAACGATAAAGCAGAGACAAACTCGCAACATTTCTTCTGTGAGAAAGAGGTTGCAGGGAAGAGAAAAGGAATCCCCTATGAGGCTACGAAATCTATTTTGAACTACAGGGCAGGATAATGTCGCAGTAATAACACACATGACCGTTTTAAGCTATAATTTTTTTGTAGATTTATTTTCATTTCTTTTACATTAAACTCTATTAGTCATCACCAATTCCATTAAACTTATAAGAGAAGGAAAGACGTCACCTGAAAAACATTTGTGCTTCTCAAACAACCCCCCCCCAAAAGAAACTCCATATTTTGTTGACTTCCTCTGCCAAAAAGAGCATTTTAAATGGGGGTAACAATTATCTGCTCTTCTCGACTTGAAACACGGACTCTGGTTTTATAAAATAGATGTCAAATGAATGAATGGATGTATTGAGCAATCAGCTGTTCTATCGGTGTAAGAAATGGTAGGTCAGAGAAATTTAGCATATATTTTAACATGAAAAGACAACCAATTCAACATGTATATATATATATATATATTCTTTTTTGTGTTTATCTTTTTATTTTATATATAATGAACAGAATCAAAGAACGACTAGGTAATATATACAAATTTCAAAAGATGTTAATATATATATAAATCCATGAGTCTTTCTTTTCTTTTTCCTTTTCCCTTTTTTTGTATATATATATATATGTGTGTATATATATATATATATATATATATATATATCGCATACCAAACTCCCAATAAGAAAAAAAGACAAGTTTACAACAGAAATAATTTACGGAGTTTTCTTTCGATTACATATCCCTATTTATCAGCACATCAGTGTTATGTGACCAGTAGTTAGGAGTTTATCAGTTAAATATTTACATATGCATAATTTATATAGAAGACTATTGCTGCTTTTCAAACAAACATACACGTTCATATAAAACAAAATACGCATTAAGTGTGTTTGAAAGCCAAATCACAACGTAATGTTAGGAAAATAATCAAATATTTTACTTGTTTGAAATCCATAACATAAATATATTTCAGAGCTAAACTCCATCCTCAGTATGTTTTTTTTATTTTTTAGGATAGGAGTTTAGCTCCGAAATATATTTATGTTATAAATTTCAAACAAGTAAAATATTTGTATATTTTCCCCACATTACGTTGTGATTTGGCTTTCAAGCGCACTTGATGTATATTTTATTCAAATTAAATTAACGTGTATATCTACAAAATCTATTTTGAACTCTATCAAGGCAGGATAAGTCCTTTCTAGCAGCTCCTGCCCAGATGTGGCAACAGTACTCTATCATTGGACTACCTGGCTTTTATATAGATGGAGAATTGCATCAGATGTGACATATTTACTGGATCGATAGAAGCATCCCACCATTTTTCTAGCGGGCTTGGCAACAGATTTAATGTATGTGTTCCATTTCAGATTATGAGTAAAGGTCAAGCCCAGAAGCTTGTCAAAACATAAGGCCACCCCAAGACGAGAGCAATTCATTTCAATTGATGCCAGATAGGGATCAGAGCGTTGATGATGTAAAGATAAAAGCTTGGTTTTAGATGCATTAAAAGTAACAAACCACCTCTTTCTCCATTGTACCACTTGCTCAAGATCAGAGGAGAGAGAATCAAAGAGAACTTGGTCGTTTACGGTCTTAGATGTTCTACCATAGATAGTAGTGTAATCAGCATAGATGTCTACGAATGATGTAAGGATGTGATTTAGATGATCATTAATATAGATCAGGAAGAGAGTTGGGCCCAGGATGGACCCCTCAGGGACTCCAGCATTAATACTAAGAGCTTCTGATTTCTGCCCATCAACCACTACTCTTATGAACCTAACAGATAGAAATGATTTAATAATAGAGAAGACATTTCCAGCTATACCGTAGCTGAAGATCTTGTGAAGTAAACCTTTATGCCATACTCTATCAAAGGCCTTAGATATGTCAAGAGCAATTTCCCTAGAAAGGTAGCCTCCCTCGAGAGATTCGCTAATCCCATGAGATATAGCTGTAAGAATATCTGCTGTAGATCTAGCAGAACGGAAACCATATTGCGTGTCACTAAGAAGGTTATTTTTGCTAAGATGGTTGATTACTTCTCTATTTAACACAGATTCCAGCAACTTACTCATGACGCACAGGAGACTTATTGGCCTGTACTGTGAGGGAGATGGGCGATCACCTGAATTCTTAAATACGGGGCATGCTGATGAGATTTTCCACGGTGACGGGAAGCAATTCTCCTTAAGACAACGTTTAAACAGTTTTGTAAGGATGGGCGCAAGTTCTGGTTGAAGTCTTTTGAGTACTCTAATTGGAATACCGTCAGGGTCGGTTGTTTTACTGGAATCAAGGTTTTGATTAGCTTGGCAATATCACGTACAGATATTTGTATATCATATAGCATGTTTTCTGATACAGCAGGAAATATTGGAGGTTGGCAGCCTTGGTCGCAAAGGTTAGAATTAGCTGCAAAGTTCTTGGCAAAGAGTTTGGCTTTGTCTGATGCTGACGAGATTACCTCAGGTCAATTTATGAGAGTTGGGATAGAGCACACGCTTCTGTTCAGGATTCTGTTTGCTATTTGCCAAAACTGGTGGGAACCAAGCCGCTGCTCAGCTACTTTGGACTTGAGGGACTGAGCATACAACTCTCTTGCGTTCTTTATGACATTTTACAGTGGTTGCTGGCAGTTCTGAAAGCGGCTTTAGTCTCAGTACATCTGTTACGTTGGAAGCAATGAACAAGTGATTTCTATGCGCAATAGCAGCATCACATTCCGGAGAAAACAACGGCGGGCTGTTAAGTTTTTGCTGGAATTTTTTTGAGGGCATGAAACGGTCTATACCTACAAATAACCATTCTGTCAGGCCTTATACTATAGAGGATACATCCTTTTTAAACATGGAACGCAGATGTAGATCTGATATAAATGTGCGGAAGCTATCCCAGTCAGCCATAGTGTATGGATATACTGTAGGATGGAGAGTTATATCTGGGGACTTATTACACTTCGTTTTTATCTTAACTGATACAACTGAGTAGTCGGAAGATCCAAGTGGAGACAGAACAGAAGCTAAACACAGTTCAGAGCAAGTTGTGAAAAAGAGGTCTAGGAGACTTGCATACTGGCCGTCAGTATCAGGAACGGGTGGTTCGTGAACAATCTGAGTGAGGTCATAAGCAATGAAGAAATCATGACAGAACTTCCCCTCATCATCGGTCTTGTTTGAGTGAGTTAACCATTCCGCATTATGAACATTTAAGTCTCCACAGACATGAATATTAGCTGAAGGATAAGCAGATATGGCGTGGTAAAATTTCTCGGATATGCTTTTAAAGATAGTAACTCCGCTGTTGTGGGGGCAATAGAGAGCAAATATAAATGCAGTAGTTTGAGCTAGTGCAACCCAGAAGCACATATAGAGTGAGTTAGGATCTTCTTTCGAGATATCGCTGCCACATGGAAAGCCATCTTTTATATAGGCACATATTCCATGCCCATGGCGATCTTGGGAGTCAGATTTGGAAGTTAAATTAGAGTATCCTTAAATTACGAACTCATCTAGGGAAATGGTCTGTTCAATGCCAGTTTCACTTAGAAATAATATGTCTGGTTAAGTCTCCTAATTGGGTTTCAACCTCTGGAAGGTTAGAACGTAGACCCCTGATGTTAAAGAAGGGGACCTGGTAGTGGATGTCTACGTTAGAAGTTGGAGATCCGAGTTTAATCGTGTGTTTTTTATTGAGACTTTTTATCATGTTGTTTTGGGATTTGTGGACTAGTTCGACAGACATGCCTGAAACAAAGCAGAGAGGGGAAGTAAGAGAGAAATAGAAATTAAGATTTTTTTGTAGCACATGAAAAGGTAAAGCCGTAACAATTACCCACTAATATGGCATAGAGAGGGCCCACCAGAAGCTACTGCATGGTCCAGAATCCATTCACCAAATGGCAATACAGCAGCCCAAGTACTTTGCACCTGCTGATAGGATAGCCTTCTTAATGGTTAATCCAAGGTTCGGGTCCCTGACTATTAGGCGGATAACGTCAGCCCAGATAAAACGTTTACCTCAAGCACCCTTACTAGTGACATGGCTACAAGGATAGACATAAAAACAGAAAATTTCCGACATCCCTGGCGGCTGTTCATGTAAAATACTGCCAACCTAGAAAACATCTTATTCTGCTCCCTTTATCAGAACAATCACTCATTAAAAATGAGGACTGAAGGACAAATAAAAGAGAAACGAGAGTAACGGGAGCTGCCGATAACGCATCCACAATGCATTGTCTACTCTCCATTAAAAAAAATTAAGTATTGTACTTAATAAAAGTCCATTTGGCGTGTTTAAGAGGGGTTTAGGTGAAAGATCCCCCTCTCACCAACTGAAAATGAAAACAATTGCAAAATCTGTTATGCTATCAACTTGGAAAATATAAACATTTATGGTCAAGAAAAATATATGATTAAAAAAATAACATAAAAAATAAATAATGAATGAAATAAAATATATATTCCAAAGGAACTTGCCAGATATATTCGGTACATCTTTCCACGAGAAAACCATTTGCACAATTAATAAAACAATGAAATAAAAATAAAGATTAAAAACTGAAATAAATATAATATTAGCCCTTACATCTAGAAAAGAAATATTACAAAATTCATAACTTAACTGCTATAACAGGATGTCCTTCGCGGCTGCACATAGGAATGTATTTTGCTTGAAATAAAAATGCAGCGTTTTCATTTTTGAAAAGAAAACGGTCATCACATGACATAGTTCGCTACTTAGACAAGCATGTTCTTTTATAAGTAGTAACGTGTCGACGGACGGGAGGGGGGTAAGATCTGTTTATGCCTATGTCCTCTATAGTACATAACATACTCGTAATGCTAGAACGTTTGACGGTGAAACAAGTCATTGGGATACCTTCAACAAGAATATATGTTGTGACACCGGAAACATAATCTTTAAAGTCATCTTTAATTGTTAAACTAATGGCAAACGAAATTATTCTTTAATCCTAAAAGAGCGATTTATGTGAAAAAGACAGATAAGTGCCCATAAAACATTTAAGGTACTTACAATCCTCCAGTACAGTAAAAATCAACAGTAGGTTCTTTGATAAGACAGGGGTGCGTTCGAGATTAATGTTTTTTTTTTGTTCAGAGCACAACTGAACCATGATACTTGACTTTTGAATTTTAAACTTTAATTCAAGCCATTGCATAAAATAATTTTAGAAAATCAACTATAGGTTCTTCACAGTGCAGTGTAGACTAAAATGTATGAACGTATATAGCAAGTTTCTTCACGGTGCATCGTCAGTGGTTCTCAACTGGAGTCGGCAATCGATCGATTTGATTGAAAAATAAGCAATTTCACATATTTCGATGGCAATAAATGTGATGTGGAAAATTCTTTGATCCCTATCAAATCTCGGGCCACACCGAGTCTCCTTGCTAGTATATATATAAATATATATATATATATATATATATATTTATATATATATATATATATATATATGAAATTGTTCTTTTGAAGCAAAATAGTCGTTAGAAGCAAGGCATACGATGCGAATATGTTTTATTGCTTTAATTTTTAAATTTTAACATAAAAAATAACAATACTTCAAAGGAACAATTTTTATTATATTTCCTGACGTGCAATTTGTTGTTACGTTTTATCAAAGGACTGTTTCAAATACCGCTTCATAGCGTCACGCAAATTTATTACAAAATCAGAAAGAACTTTAGGAGGAATCAATAAAAATAATAATAATAATAATAATAATAATAATAATAATAATAATAATAATAATAATAATAATAATATGCAACGATTTCTACGAAAAGTAAGGATTTGCACAAAAATAATGAAGACTTTTACATTGTATGTATGCTTCTAACGGCTTAATTTTTTTAATTATCAAATGTGCATTTGATTCGAGTAACCTCAATTTAATGTTCTTAACACTCTAGCAACCGTAAATATAACAGAAATAAAATCTATAATGATTTTCAGAATACAGACGATTACACACACATGATATATTATATATATATATATATATATATATATATATGTATATATATATATAACTATTTCATTTAATCGCATAAATTAATATACAAAGATATAATTTTATGCGTAAATTTGCAGTATTTACTTCAAGTGTTCGATACATACGTAGAGCTAGCTAGTAAGTTATAAAAATATGTATGGTAATCAAGCTACACATATATTCCGCGTTTCATTCTCGTGAGAATTCGTCAAGCTTATGCATCATATATTTTCATAACTTACTAATATATATATATATATATATATATATATATATATATATATATATATACACACGCTTATGAATTTGGAGGTGTTTTTTTTATATTCATATTTATTTATTTAAAAAGAAAAAGAAATACAACTTTGTTATAAATGGATCGTGGAACTGCATTTATCTGTCAAAGATCTAGGTACTTTGCATATTCTTTTAAGCAATTATTTTAATTAAATCCAAATTAGTTTTTTTTTTTAGTGGGATGATCATCTTTAGTTAACTAATATGTTTAATCATAATCATGACGATATTCAACATGATTCATACTTGCATAATATTTTCGTAAAAATCTTATCGTAAACACCAAATTATATATATATATATATATATATATATATATATATATATATATATATATATATATATAGTAGAAATGGTAATTAATAAAAACTGAAGAAAGTGCTCAATACAGTTGTCGAGCAAATATGCGTTTTATTTTTAAAAAAATATTTTTACAGAAAAAAGTCTGAGGAAGCTACAGACGGCCAAAAAACGGCCGGTTAGCTGAAACAATAATGTAACTTAACAGAAAGATACGGCAATAAAAAATAAAACGCAAAGATTAATAATTGTGAATTATAAATCAGTTTCAAAACTTTAAAAAAGTTATAAAAGAATTTTAAAAATAATAATATTGTATATATATATATATATACATATATATATATATATATGCATATTTCTTTTTAAAAATTTGCCTACCAAACTCTTCTGTCAGTTTTTGGTCTACATGCATGAAAATTAATATATAGGGTATTCGAACTCATGCGAAGCTTTATATTTGGTATTTAGCTCGGGAAAATCGATAGAAAAGTGTGAAAATTTAAAAAAAAACGAAATTTGCCAGGTAAAGATCGAACAACAGCATTACGAATATGCATGCGTAACGTAATAGCCATCGGTTCGTGTTTTTAGTTTAGCTGTTCATCAAACATGTCTTCATAGAAAGTCATCAACGTAAAAGCAGGAAGTAAATCGTAAGCTAAACGTTTTGGTTTCGATTCTCGGTGGTGCATATTTTCCGATACCAAAACGATTCCTTTGAATTATCTTTTTTTATTATTCTGCTGGTAGTAATAATAAAATACTGAATATTTATTGATTGTTAAAATCTTTAGATCATCCACCCTCCGCGAGTGTATTTTTACGTTTGAGAAAATATGTGCACATTTAACACGTGTTTTACGGTAATCAGAGAAAATAGCAACTTTATAGTTAAATCTTTAGCAATTTATAAAGAATCGGAATCGGTAATTGTATCGGAATTGGGGAAAATATTGAAATCGTCCCATCACTACTGCATATATATATATATATATATATATATATATATATATATATATATATATATATATATATATGTATAATATGAGCAAACAGTTAATGAAATATGTTAAAAAACACTTTGAAATGAGTTAAAAACATATTTAATCTGAAAAGGAAACACTAGATAAATGGATAGTCCTTAATCCGCGGAGTTTCGAAGAAATACTCTCCTTCTCATCAGAGGGTAGGAATTAGCAAAATTCAGGATCGGATTTTGCATGCAGAAGTATTTGATGAAGCAACAAATAAGTCAAAGATCTTACTTGAAAACAAAATAAGTTAAGCAGAGGGAATATGGTAAAGAAAAAGGTGATCACACATGAATGGATAGTCTGGTGGAAGATAAAAAAATCCAGTGACGGTAAAATCCAAATGTTTAACTTCCAAAAAGTTAAAAGAATTTCCGTTTGTACAAGTAAAATCCAAAGAAATCCCGTAATTAGAAGTAGATGGTTCATAATAATCCAAAGGCAGAAATCCATGGAATAATTCACAAAAAATGTGTACAAGGAAAAAATAATATTAATAAAAGAAAAATAAGTGTTTTTTAACATATTTCATTAACTGTTTGCTCATATTATAAGCTCTATTTCCTATTTGGTATTATCGAGCTTTTATATCTGGCTGAGATAAGTTTATAAATATGAATTCTTTAATATTTATAATTTACTTTAATTTTACCATCTTGGATCATTTTGGTAAATTCAATTGTAATTTTCATTTTATATATATATATATATATATATATATATATATATATATATATATATATATAAAGAGAGGGAAAGAGAAAGAGAGAGTGAGATACTGGATGAAGCGATAGAATTTTGCCCTAGGAACAATATGATTTCATTTCCGTTTGATGAAAACCATTTTTTGTTTTTTGGTTGCCGACCATCTATTAGTTTGCGAGTTGTGTGCAAATCCCAAAAGCGATAGGTGCCTTCTATCATGACTGAAAATGACACAATGTTAAACGAACGAGATCGGAGATGCGCCGTTATACAAGTCATGCTCTCTACCGATCCACGTTATGACAACAGGACTATTGCCAGCATACTCAAAATGCATTGTTGGGTTGCCAGGAATAACATGAACGTGACCAAGGTTTATGGAAACAGTTATGGTCTTTGGTGTGGTTTCAAGTAAATGCCACATAATGTCACATGTCACATCTTCGCAGTCGGCTTGAGTCAATAGCAAAGTGTACCTGAATGTGCTGAAGAGTGTGGTGCACTCCTCGTGCAATCAGGTTGCTGCTGGCAAACCCTGGGTGTGGCAGCAAAACTCATCGCCGGCCCACAAGTTCAAAGATACCTAGGTTTGGCTTCAGAAAGAGTACTACGAAGTTGTACTCTTCTCTACTGGTCCCTTCCTTCCTCGACTTGAAACCGTTGGACTACTTTGAGTGGTCATACCTCGAGAACATCACCGACATGACCTCCCACAACACCAAAGTCAGTCTGATCGCCGCCATTCGTTGAGCTCCTAGCGACGCTTTTGGAAAAGGCATGCTCTCAGTGTTTGACTCCTATCGAGGCGGTAATTGCTGCTGAAGGCGGCTACTTTGAATAAACGCCAGCTCTTTTCCATAATCCAGTTACCTGAATTGTTTTGGCTTTTTTTTTTCAATGAAAGCTTTTTAAAAAGCTCTAATGTTGTTTTCTTTAGGACGACAACTTTATCGTCCTAGCCTGTATAGAAGGAATTTTGTATGCCTGTGAATTGTGTTTCTATATAGACTCGAAAACGGCTGCGTCGATTTTTATGAAATTTTACAGGAAGATACTTTATGTGCCTAGCGGTGTTCTTAGATAGTTTTTTGTGCCAGAATGTATTCGATAATAGTTATACAGTCAAACATCACAATTCCATTTCAGAAGTTTGAGAAGACAATAAATATATGTGAGAGTGAAACATTCGTTGATCCTTATTAAATCCCTGGCTACGTCGGGTCTACCTGCCAGTATATATATATATATATATATATATATATATGTGTGTGTGTGTGTGTGTGTGTGTGTGTGTGTGTGTGTGTGTGTGTGACTATGTGTATGACTCTGTGTGTGTGTGTGTAAGAGATTTCTCCGGTCCCTACAGCTCTTTTATCCGGGTTACGCTTATATATCTGGGATTCTTATATTCGGGTTACACTGTACATTAACACAAGCTCTAATTTGGAACCAGAGAAAATCTCTCACATCCGTTTTTCTTATATTCGGATCTCTTATATCCGAGTTATATATATTAGCATGGCTGGCCGGCTTTGCCCGGGTGTTTGGAGGTGTGTGTTGAGCAAAAAAAAAAAGTGGTAATAGGAAGGCAGGCTCAAACCCGTACTGCGAAGGGGGAAAAGAACGGGAAAAACGTGACGTCTTTGCTGTTACGACCACCGCCAAACCGGAAGTGACGTAGGTTTAAATTAAGGCTAGACAATCGAATAGGGGGCATGACTTTCGAAAATATCGGCGAAAAAAGCGACCTCTCCCTGTTGAAAAGTGCCCAGTTGAGGGTGAAGAAATTAATGTTTTTAGCCAATTTTTCAGTATTCGTCGTCTGAAGAGTCGGGCTTCAAAACGATTCCGATCTTGTGAAAATCCATCGCCTCTGTCGAAAGTTTATGCAGACATGCAAACATACATACATACATTTATATATTGATAGCTCAAATTTTCGACGCAAAGCGATTAAAAAGTTTGCCCTATATCTGAAAACCCTTTATATAAAATTTCAAATATTTAGACGAGAAATTGTCGGAGTATTTTGGTAGAGACCGAAGAGTTCAATTTTTTTAAAACTTTGACCCCTATTACGACTCCTCAAGATTTATAGTTTTAGGCTCAAATCAAATTATTAAGTTAGATCCATTTCCAAGGAACATATATCTAAAATTTCAATTGTTTATACCCAAAATTGTTGGAGGAGTTTGGTAGACTACTCAAAGGTCAAATCGTCGGACTTTGACCCCCTAAACATCCAAAGTTCTGGCCGGAAACGGATTACAAAGATTCGCTTGAATCTCAGTAGCCTGTATATCAAATTTCGAGTCTGTAGACTGAAAATTGACAGTGTTATTTCGGTGGAAAATGTACGCACGCGCACACACACACACACACAAACTTTCACTTTTATAGATACTAGTATTTAAGCCCGGCGGTGTTTGAGGGTATGTATTGAGCAAAAAAAAAAGTGGTAGTAGGAAGGCAGGCTCGAACCCGTACCCTGAAGGCGGAAAAGAAGGGGGAAAAACGTGACGTCTTTGCTGTTACGACCACCGTTCACCTGGGAGCGACGAAGGTTTAAATTAAGGCTAGACAATCGAAAACAAGGACTTCTAATCATGACAAACCACACCACAAACTATAAAACAAATATTAAAAACAACAAAACATCTCTAAAACAAAGCAATTCTTGTCAAAATTGCCATCATATATACATTGGTGAAACTCAATATAAATTACAGAAAAGACTCAATAGACATAAAAGAAATAATAGAAATAGCAATTCTCTGAATGCATTATTCTCTCATTCATTGCAGTATAACCATACTTTTGACTTCAAACAAGTAAAAAATAGTTAAATTCATTTCAAATAGACAATGATGTGGACTTCTTGAATCGGCTCTTATCGAAAATTCAACCACAATTAAACAAATGAGGGAGGTTTCAATAATGTATCGCTCCTAATAAGTACATCTTATTAAAAGAACATAATTTAATTTTGGAAATAGGTTAACTCGCTCAAACACCATAGAAAACACCACCTATAATAATTAAGACATAAAATCAGTCAATAAATTACATAGCAAAAATATACTCATTTCATTTCAGTTAGACGTCTATATTTGAATTATAACGAACATATTTGTTCCTAAGAAGAATATGAACTGCATCATATCTTTTTTAAATATATTAATGGCTATATGACGCTACAAAAAATATTTACTCGCTTTCCCAGCGTTATGCCACCGCTCTTTTAAATTTCCAACGACATGTTTTTCGTTTTTGAAATGTAACAATGGCATACATTTCATTAAATTCAAAAATACATTTTCAGATATTTGTACTGGTGTTTCGTTTACTTAATTTCATTCATCGAGAGGAAGTCTCGCAATGAAGACGAAACGTTGATGAACATATACTTGTTCTTCTTTATCTCTTTATCTTGGAATTCTATTTCCATTAATCTCATCACAAACACACACACACACACACACATATATATATGTATATATATATAAATATATATATATATATATAAATATATATATAAACACATATATGCATATATAAATGCATGCATATATATATATATTGTTGTCGGGACTTTGTAGAGGGAAATTTGGTGCATATTAAAATGCATTTAATGATATCTAGTAGGTGTTCTATTTGGTTGAAAGGTTTCGCGGTTGGAGAGTAACGTATTTTTGTGAGATATTAAGTTTGGTGTTATTGAATCCGAATCGAAAACCTAATTATGCATCGTCGATGTATTCGTTATTTAGCACATATGTATATATATGTATATATATATATATATATATATGTGTGTGGGGGGGTGTTTGTGCGTGTGTATGTGCGTGTGGTGTGTATAATAATCCAAAGTTCTGGCCGGAAACGGATTACAAAGATTCGCTTGAATCTCAGTAGCCTGTATATCAAATTTCGAGTCTGTAGACTGAAAATTGACAGTGTTATTTCGGTGGAAAATGTACGCACGCGCACACACACACACACACACACACAAACTTTCACTTTTATAGATACTAGCATTTAAGCCCGGCGGTGTTTGAGGGTATGTATTGAGCAAAAAAAAAGTGGTAGTAGGAAGGCAGGCTCGAACCCGTACCCTGAAGGCGGAAAAGAAGGGGGAAAAACGTGACGTCTTTGCTGTTACGACCACCGTTCACCTGGGAGCGACGAAGGTTTAAATTAAGGCTAGACAATCGAAAACAAGGACTTCTAATCATGACAAACCACACCACAAACTATAAAACAAATATTAAAAACAACAAAACATCTCTAAAACAAAGCAATTCTTGTCAAAATTGCCATCATATATACATTGGTGAAACTCAATATAAATTACAGAAAAGACTCAATAGACATAAAAGAAATAATAGAAATAGCAATTCTCTGAATGCATTATTCTCTCATTCATTGCAGTATAACCATACTTTTGACTTCAAACAAGTAAAAAATAGTTAAATTCATTTCAAATAGACAATGATGTTGACTTCTTGAATCGGCGCTTATCGAAAATTCAACCACAATTAAACAAATGAGGGAGGTTTCAATAATGTATCGCTCCTAATAAGTAAATCTTATTAAAAGAACATAATTTAATTTTGGAAATAGGTTAACTCGCTCAAATACCATAGAAAACACCACCTATAATAATTAAGACATAAAATCAGTCAATAAATTACATAGCAAAAATATACTCATTTCATTTCAGTTAGACGTCTATATTTGAATTATAACGAACATATTTGTTCCTAAGAAGAATATGAACTGCATCATATCTTTTTTAAATATATTAATGGCTATATGAAGCTACAAAAAATATTTACTCGCTTTCCCAGCGTTATGCCACCGCTCTTTTAAATTTCCAACGACATGTTTTTCGTTTTTGAAATGTAACAATGGCATACATTTCATTAAATTCAAAAATACATTTTCAGATATTTGTACTAGTGTTTCGTTTACTTAATTTCATTCATCAAGAGGAAGTCTCGCAATGAAGACGAAACGTTGATGGACATATACTTGTTCTTCTTTATCTCTTTATCTTGGAATTCTATTTCCATTAATCTCATCACAAACACACACACACACACACATATATATATATATATATATATATATATATATATATAAATATATATATATAAACACACATATATGCATATATATATATGCATGTATATGCACATATAAATGCATGTATATATATATATATATATTGTTGTCGGGACTTTGTAGATGGGAATTTGGTGCATATTAAAATGCATTTAATGATATCTAGTAGGTGTTCTATTTGGTTGAAAGGTTTTGCGGTTGGAGAGTAACGTATTTTTTGTGAGATATTAAGTTGGTGGTTATTGAATCCGAATCGAAAACCTAATTATGCATCGTCGATGTATTCGTTATTTAGCACATATGTATATATATATATATGTGTGTGTGTGTGTGTGCGTGTGTGTGCGTGTATTTATGTGTGTGTGTTTGTGCGTGTGTGTATAATAAGTTAAGATTATAAAGGCTAAACTTACATAGAAATTTAATCAAGTCAATAAGGACTACAGACAGAAGAATAAGAGAGAAATCTTTTTAGGCCATGGTATTTAAAAGTTGAATGATTCCCGTCAGAAATAAAGAAAAAGCCGGTAACATACAAATGTAAAGTTAAACAGACAACACCAACTTTGAAAACATCCAAATTAAAAATAGAGGGAAAATATGTTTAAATAAGAATTGGACATGTATATATATATATATATATATATATATATATATATATATATATATATATATATATATATATATAAAATTTTAGTCATTCAATAATATTTAAAAGTTTAGGACGTGAAATGGTTAAATTTGAAATCAAAAGATTTTAATTATTCTATGTAAGACAACGAATACATTTGAAATATTATAACTCCTTATCCTATAGGATTTCGGATTGCCGAAACATGCGAACAACTAATTAAATAGGGAAACTAATTAATATAATCAAAACATTCAGGACACAAGTAAATACAGGGATATCCGTTTCTAATAATAACAACAACAACAACAACAACCAGAATGGCAAATCTAATAATATTATTCCCAAATAAAACCAGAAGAAGATTAGCCAACACTCGCGTTACACATCTTCAGAACCTCTCTCAGCTCAACTCCGAATATAACATTCACCAATATTGGAGGGGGGGATAAACCACAAAACAATAATAAAACATTGAAAACATTCACTTATATAGGTGCAAGCTCAAACTTAATAAAAGTAAGAATTTCAAACCACTTGCATTCATTCAAAAATGAAAGGTCGCAAAACAATGATAGTAATAGCACATCTTTAACTACATTAATAAATAGCCTGGAGAACAAGAAAATTCACTTTTCAATTAAATGGAGTATACTGGAAAAAAATAGATCACACACCCCAGTGGACAAATTTTGTAATATTTGTATATCCGAAGCAGTTAACATTATCACCTTCTCTAAGCCTATAATAAATGCCAAGACCGAACTAGTGTCTAAATGTAAACACAAAAAAAAAATTAAATACAGCAAACTTAAAATAACATTGATTTTCTGTAAACCTGTAAATGTGTAAAAATATAACACTAAATACATATAACTTTTTAACTAAAATGTAAAACGTAAATTATAAGTTATACTTTAATTTAAATAGTTTAAGAGCTTTCCATTTTACCTATATATATACTAATACATTCCTGTTTCCATACTATGTACCAACTCACCATACACACATTTACATAATATATTTTAACTCTCAGCACGTAATTGACACTTCTAGGATTTTGTTTGAATACAATTTCAAATTTATTTACAGCATCTCTTAATTAAGGAATATATGAATCTTTTTTCTTTGTATTAATTCATCTTTTTTTTTTTGTTTTTCTTACCCACAAGTAGAGTAAGCATTCCCCATTGGAAAGTATTTTCCCGATTCACATATATGAATATGAAGCCATAACACTAAAAAATGCGCCATCTTGTGGCAATATAGCAACCCTGTTTTTATAGGCGTAGTTCCGTTGACATGTTCTCTTAGTTATACTTAACAATTATAGCAGTTATTTTTATTATTATTATTATTATTATTATTATTATTATTAACAATTATTTATTATTATAATTATTATTTTTATTATTATTATCATTATAATTGTTATTATCACTTATTTATTATTATAATTATTACTTTTATTATTATTATATCCAGTAAATAAAACGTTGTTTAGTAAATGGTAATTTTTTTGTTTTTTTTTAATTTTATTTTTTTTTTGTTTTTTTGCATTTCCATACACCAAACATGGATACAAAAATCACTAAAACATCCGCTGGGTCATAAGCTTCATTTCGGTACCTTGCCTGGGTGGGTTTCCTTTAGGCTGAGATAAACCGCGTCACACACACACACACACATACATACATACATTAGGAAAATTTATAATAAGAAGATTATTTTATATAAACTTCTTTCCAGTTTACGAAAAACAAGACCGATAGCCATTAGTCGCTTGCTCTTGTGTAATGAATGAATGCGTGAATGTAGGATTGACATGAAATTCTTAAAGATAAACTAAAATGACCGAAAAATGGGCTGAAATGACTTAAATAAATAAAAAGTAAATAACTTAGAATGACTTTAATGAACTTAAGGATGAATTATGCTTAAAAATAACTGGAATCCTTCAAAAACAACTTGAATGATCTGGAGAATGACTTGAATGGCTTTGAGACTGACTGGTTGTAAAGTGGGTAATCATTTTACATTAAATTAATACAGAAAAGTGATCCCCCATTTTATATCACAAAGTTACAAACATAAGTACAACATGTAGTAAGAACAGATACTACACTTTGATTTGGGCCAAAAGGCCAAGAAAAGGGTATTTATTTGCCCCCGCACCGAGCAAATTAGGCACAAGGCCGATTTTTAATGTGAGGAGTGAAGAGGAAATGGGGACCTACTCCCCGGGGAGTAGGGGAGCTGGATAGTGACAACTGGTATGAAGGGTTGCCCCTACATTGACCAAGGTCTTTTATGTGGGGTTGGTATTTATTTGCTCCACCACCGAGCAAATTAGGCACAAGGCCGATTTTTAATGTGAGGAGTGAAGGGGGAAATGGGGAGCAACTTCCCGGGGAGTAGGGGAGATGGATAGTGACAATTGGTATGAAGGGTTGCCCCTACATTGACCAAGGTCTTATATGTGGAGTTACCCCCACATATGGTCTTCGCTTGCAGTATCTGCCGGAATAGATACTACACTTTGATCTATATATTTAATTTATTTCGTTTAAAGAAAAATTTACAATTAAAAAAATTCCAATATAAAATTAAAAAATTTTAAAAAGTAAAATCTCCAAAAGACAAAACAAATTTAGGCACAAGGCCCTATAAGATCGGGGGAGGGGAGTGTTGCAGGGTCTTTGTAACTAAAGTAAAAATGGAGTCTTTGGCGACTTTACTCTTGACTGGCAACATTTACCACAATACCTCATTCACTCTGTGAAGTCTAAAGCTAACTAATGAAAACCCCAGAGTTTTTACAAAAAGGATATATATACAATTTCTGTATGTGTGTGTGTGTGTGCGCGCATTTTTTTTACAATTTTTATTTATTTTTTTTTTTTTTAATTAAAATGTGTGTGTGTGTGTGTGAAAAAGTTTAATTCATTGGAAAAAATAAAAAGTTCTTGAATTTGGAAGAAAAACAGTTCGTGTTGGGGCGTGGGAAATATAGAAAAAATGTACAAAAAATAAAATTGCCTAGTGCATTGTTAGTAAGGTCCCTCCCTAAGCTAATCTAAGTAGTTAGATCGCCTACTGTTTTCTGGGGAATATATTAGGTGGTGACCTTCGAGTAGGGGTTGATCAGAGGATGATAAAACAAAAAGATAGGGGGGGGGTAGTGGTAGGGTAGCCTCGGAAGGTTCTCTAGTGCCCCCCCCCCAAAAAAAAACCATCGGGCCACAGGATCTAGGACCCAGTACTACATGTGCCATGCCTATGGTGGTAACACGAATTCAAACTTGGCGCCTCGTCAGATGCACAAGCTAGCGTCATACACCCACCTCTTGTCAAAGGCCACTCGAGGCAACCTCTTCCAATCGCATCTGATCTTTACTTTAAGCAGATGTTTAAAGTAGACGATCAGATCCCAATCCGGAACAGATATACCTTCGTGGACTTGCTTGAGGCGTGTGATCCATATGACCATCCTCGCTACTGCTAGTATCGCTAGAAAAACCATTCTTTTCTCCCTAAGCAGCGGCGGATCAATGTTCTCCACAAAATATGATTCGTCGAATTCAAGCCAGCATTTGGCATCGATGCGAGCCGTTACCTCATTGACGTACCCTAGGAGGGTCTTGAGCCTGCTACAGCGGAAAAAGGCATGACCAGCCGTTTCTCTCATGTCTTCGTCGTAGCGCAGGCAGTAGACCCGGGTTTCTTCATTGTAAAGGTTGAGTTCTACAAGGAGGGGCAGTGCGTTCCAGACAAGTCGCTAGGTAAGGGAAAATTCCGAATTTGTAAGAAAGTCCCGTCCCGGCGCCCAACTCCACTGGGAGCGGACCTCCTCCAACGACATCCCCGTCCGTTTCACTAGCGGTTCCTTTTTGCTACATCCCACTAGCTCCCGATAAAGCTTGTTCCTAGACTGTTCGAGGACACTGGTACCCGGCAACGCTCTAAGTGCGGACCGGCATTCGGCGTAGAATGTTTGTTCCCCCCCCCCTCGGTCTCCGCCGTGCTTCGACTGAGGGGTCAGGTGTGAGATTGGAAAACGAGCTTTCAACCGCAGTGACCCATGGAACGTCTACATACAACAAATGGCTCAGGAAGGCCAACTCTTCCACCCTGAGTCTGGGTAGTTGGGTGAAGCGCTCCGATAGATGCTTTCGAAACCCCTCGCAAATCTCCTGAGTCAACGCGAGGGCGTGCCCTTCCAGGCTGTTTACTTTTCGAATGTACCCGTCCGAGCTGCACCTTAGAGCAGCCTTACACTCAACAGCGTCAACATTAACAGCCTCGTTAGAGACTTTCATTACCCTAGCCCTAACTATCTGGCCCTCTACCTTGAGGGACAGCAGATCTCTCAGCACGCGCGCGGTCTTGCTTTGACATCTGAGGCCCCTCACATTTATAAATAGCCAAGTTTAAAGCCATGGTCATCTACCTTATTCAGTGTCACACACGGGCCTGAAATCCTCGGGGGTGAGGATGTGACAGGCTTGTCCAAGGCTTCCGGTCAGTAATTCAGCTGAGGGTAATCCATTCTTGGCCACGCCTCCCACGTCCAGGTTAGTTAGTTTGAGTGCCCTGTAAAAGGAGGGGTGGATGTAAACAGGGACTCTGCCCTCAGATTTGTAAAATAAATTGTTCAGCGAAGGATGCTCCATGTCCACCAGCTGCTGGCCCGGGATTGCATCCTTCGCGGCATCTATCATGGCCCAGAGAGCCTCTGTCCTGGAATCCTTGTTGACCCTAACAAATGTTGTCAACAAGGGAGCGTCTTTGAAGTTAGTGGGATCAGTGATATTGTCCCCGCCGACATATGTAAAGTTTCCTAGTTGGTTGTAACGGACCTTCTGCTGGCCTTTCAGCTCTGGTGTTGCCTGCAGAGGGCCCGTCTCACATATCCTTCCTCCTGGAAAGAAGGGGAGTCTTTTTGTCCGCTCCGTGCGGACAGTTGTGGTTGTGGTTGGTTTCTCTTTAGCGGGGGGAGGAGGAGTAGGGGAGGAGGAAGTGGGGGTTGGCGTGTCTGGTGTGGGGGTGTTTGGTGCTGGGGGTGTTGCTTTTTTGGGGGCATCATTTGTCCTTTCTGGGGATGGGTTACATGCTAGAGTCCTTGGGGGTTTGGGGGTGGAGGGGGGTTGTTGCTCTGGTTGGGGTTGAAGGGAGATCGGCCTCGGCATTTGAAACATTGAATTTCGGGATGGGGTTGCTTCCTTTTGTCTTCTCTACTCTTTCTCCTCTTTGTACTCTTCTCTGCCGTCGCTGCTGCTTCTGTTGATTGCACTACTGCTGATGCTGCTGTCTCTTCTTCCGACGTACACTCTTCCTCCAAGTCTTGAATTTTCCTCTTGTTCGAGTAAGAGGGCGCCGGGATGTCCATGGGAGTTTGCTCTGGCTGGTCTTGGGTCACTGTTTGCTTGGGCATGCCTTTGGGGCGTCTGCCCTTCTTGGTGACCGTCGACCAACCAGCCTCTGCTGCTTGTCCCGGTTCAGCTGTAGTAGAAGTTGTTGGTGGGGCTGCAGTCGGGGTTTGGGTTCGTTCTTTGGTAGGGGCCATTCCTTGTGATTTGGGAGGGGCTGTGGCCGGGAGTCTTTTAGGGCAGTCCTTAGCCATGTGCCCTTGTTTTTGACAGTGCCAACATTGGGGCCTCCTGCCCTCCACAATGATGGTCATTGTCCACTCGTCGAATTTCATCATCACAGGGATTTTATGGAATTCGGTTTTGTCCAGGACCATCTTGACCTTATGATCTCCGGTCATCACATTCCGTTGACTGCGGACAGGCGTGACGGATTCCACGTCTCCATACTGGCTTAGTATAGCCCCGACCTGCCGGACTCCCATGAAGACCAGGACATTCAGCACGGTGACGTTCGTTCTCCTCTTATTGAGGTACTCTGGTTGGAGTCTAATCCTCTTCCCCCGGTGGTCGGTTTTTGCTAGCCTTATCGCGTCTTCTGGGCTGGGGAGCAGCACGTCCCCGCGTGGGATAGCTCTTCCTGCAGATGTAACTGGCTGGAATTTTAAGCTCTAGGAGGAGTGCCACCATGCTGTCCTTATCGACTCCTGTCAGGCTTCTGGTCTTTAGGTCAGACGTGGTCAGAGAGAGAACTTTTTTCTCCAACTTCTCTATTTGACCTGAGAGGGTTTTGACGATGTTGGCCACCGTATAGTCCTTGTAAGTGGAGTTAAAGAGCTCTCTGTAACCCTCCGGAGTCAGTTGGTCTTGCTGCGGTTCTGGGCCCCACGCTGTTTCCAGCTCTTGTGGTGAGTTGGATGGCCCTGGACGTGAAGCTGCTGGCACTGCCTGTGGTTGAGTTTGAGGCGTAGTTTTGGCCTTGTTGGGGGTCAGAGTCGGCCAGTCAGCGTCAAACTTTGCTTCCTGGCTTTGTCCAGCTCCCTGGCCGCGTCTCTTCTTCTTTGTTGCAGAGTCGCAATTAAGAGAGAGAGGGAATAGACATCTCTGCCCAGGGAGGGGAGCAGAAACGAAACACCCGCCCTACCCACGTCACCCTGCCCGCAAACAACCCCAAGGAAGCGAGAAAGAGAACCTGGTCTGCTCAATCCACTGGGAAAGCAGCGAAGGAAGACAAAGAGTGGGCCTGGCAGGTCAGAGTGCTGCACAGGCAATTAAGAGGGGAGAAAGTAGACCATTTCAACCTCAGAGGGGAGGAGGAAAAGAAGTACCCAAAAGAAAAAATGCTAAGCTAACCCAGCCAGGTCGCGTCTACCAAAGAAAGTGTTGTCGGTCCCGAGAACAGCAAACTCCCAAAGAAGAGATGTTCAGGTCCAGACTACCACACAATGGCGTCGGTCCTGGGGGAGCGAAAAGGGTCCAGACTCCCCAAAGAGAAGTGGCTCAAGTGGCGGACCTCTTGAAAAAATCAAAAATGAGTAACTGGGAAACAGATACTACACTTTGATCTTGGACAAAAGGCCAAAGGCCAAGAAAAAGCTGTATTTATTTGCTCCCCCACCGAGCAAATTAGGCACAAGTCCGAGTATTTTATGTGAGGAGTGAAGGGGAAATGGGGACCAACTCCCCGGGGAGTAGGGGAGCTGGATAGTGACAATTGGTATGAAGGGTTGGTATTTATTTGCTTCCCCACTGAGCAAATTAGGCACAAGGCCGAGTTTTAATGTTGAGAGAGAGGGAGGGGGAAGGAAAAGGGACCAGCTCCCGATGGGTGGAAAATGGGAGCTGGATAGTGACAATTGGTATGAAGGGGTGGTATTTATTTGCTCCCCCACCGAGCAAATTAGGCACAAGGCCGATTTTAAATGTGAGGAGTGAAGGGGAAATGGAGACCAACTCCCCGGGGAGTAGGGGAGCTGGATAGTGACAATTGGCATGAAGGGGTGCCCCTACATTGATCAAGGTCTTATATGTGGGGTCGCCCCCACATAGGGTCTTTGCTTTCAGTATCTGCCGGAACAGGTACTACACTTTGAGGTATTTATTTGCTCCCCCACCGAGAAAATTAGGCACAAGGCCGATTTTTAAAGTGAGAAGTGAAGGGGAAATGGGGACCAACTCCCCGGGGAGTAGGGGAGCTGGATAGTGACAATTGGTATTAAGGGTTGCCCCTACATTGACCAAGGTCTGATATGTAGGGTTACCCCCACATATGGTCTTTGCTTGCAGTATCTGTCGGAACAGATGGTATTTATTTGCTCCCCCACCGAGCAAATTAGGCACAAGGCCGATTTTTAATGTGAGGAGTGAAGGGAGGGGGAAGGGAAAAAGGGGACCAGCTCCCGAGAGGTGGGAAATGGGAGCTGGTTAATGGTCAGGCATGTGGGGTTGCCCCCACATCTGGTCTTTGCTAGTCATAGCTGGTCATAGCTAGTCATAGCTTGCAGCATCTGTCGGAACAGATGGTATTTATTTGCTCCGCCACTGAGCAAATTAGGCACAAGGCCAATTTTTAATGTGAGGAGTGAAGGGAGGGGGAAGGGAAAAAGGGGACCAGCTCCCGAGAGGTGGGAAATGGGAGCTGGTTAATGGTCAGGCATGTGGGGTTGCCCCCACATCTGGTCTTTGCTAGTCATAGCTAGTCATAGCCTGCAGCATCTGCCGGAACAGATGGTATTTATTTGCTCCCCCACCGAGCAAATTAGGCACAAGGCCAATTTTTAATGTGAGGAGTGAAGGGAGGGGGAAGGGAAAAAGGGGACCAGCTCCCGAGAGGTGGGAAATGGGAGCTGGTTAATGGTCAGGCATGTGGGGTTGCCCCCACATCTGGTCTTTGCTAGTCATAGCTAGTCATAGCCTGCAGCATCTGCCGGAACAGATGGTATTTATTTGCTCCCCCACCGAGCAAATTAGGCACAAGGCCAATTTTTAATGTGAGGAGTGAAGGGAGGGGGAAGGGAAAAAGGGGACTAGCTCCCGAGAGGTGGGAAATGGGAGCTGGTTAAAGGTCAGGCATGTGGGGTTGCCCCCACATCTGGTCTTTGCTAGTCATAGCTAGTCATAGCTTGCAGCATCTGCCGGAACAGATACTACACTTTGATCTTGTTTATATATTTTATTGAGAAAGAAAAAATTGAACATAAAAAACGTACAAAAAATTCAATTCAACAAAATTAGGCACAAGGCCCTACAAGAAATTGGGAGGGGGAGGGTACAGGGTCTTTTTGACTATGTAACAGATGAGACTTTGAAGTCTTACTCTTGACTGGCAACATTTACCAAAATACCTCAATCACTCTGTGGATCCTAATCTAACTAATAACCCCAGCGTTCAATGTAAAATTTAACTATGTACAATTTGTATATTCATTTCTGTATGTTGTGTGTGCATTTTTTTTTTTTTTTTTTTTTTTTTTGTGTGTATGTGTGAGAAAATAAAGTTCGATTTCATTAGAAAGAGTTCTTGAATTAATTGGCATAAAATGTTCGTGGAGTGGGAAAAAACTAATGAAAATGTTCATTTCAAAAATAAGGAAAAAACTACTAATGTGTTGTTAGTAAGACCCCCCTGAACTATTCTATGTGGCTAGATCCCTCACTGTTTTCCGGGGAACCGAAAACAAGCAGAGCATCCCTAATGGGGTTTGGGGAAGTGGCCTTAATGGAGGTGGGAGAAAATAAAGCAACGGATGGAGGGGGTAGGAAGGTGACCTCTGAGTAGGGTATGACCGGGGGCATCAGAGAATAAATATGAGGAGCAGGGGGGTTGGGCAGACTCAGAGGTTCTCTAATACCAAAAAATAAAATCAGGAACAGGATCTCATTTGTACCACCAGTCAAGAGTTACTTTACTGAACTTATAATGCTAACCTAGGCGGGATGGGTTCCGTAGGACCCAGCACCGCCCATGCCATGCCTAAGGAGGGAACACGTATTGAAACTTGGCTCCTCGACGGATGCACAAACTAGTGCTGTGCACCCACCTCTTGTCAAATTCCACTCTAGGCAACCTCTTCCAATCGCATCTGATCTTTACTTTAAGCAAATGTTTAAAGTAAACGATCAGATCCCGATCAGGAACAGATGTCCCTTCGTGGACCAACTTGAGGCGCGCGATCCAAATGGTCATGCGCGCTACTGCTAGGATCGCCAGGAAAACCAAACTTTCCTCCCTGGGGAACGGCGGCTCCATGTTGTACACAAAAGTTCCTACGTCGAGATCGAGCAGACACTCGGCATCGATGCGAGCTGTTACCCCCTCGACGTACCTTAATAGGGGCTGTATCCGGCTGCAACTAAAAAACGCGTGCTCGATTGTTTCGGGCTCGCGTTCGTCACAGCACGGACAGAAGCGACTGGTATGTTCTTTATACCGGAAAAGTACGTCGAAGAGGGGCAGCGCATTTCGGACCAGTCGCCAAGTCAGGGAGAATTCCGAGTTATTCAGAACCTCCCGTCCCGGCGCCCAACACCATTGAGAACGGACAACCTCCATCGACCATCCCATCCGCCTACAAAGTGGATCCTTCGCGGTCCCCTCCACTAAATCCCGATACAGTTTCTTCCTTGGCTGATCGAGGACATTGGTCCCCGGCAAAGCTCTAAGAGCGGTTCGGCATTCGGAGAAGAACTTGGACTCCCCCTTCGGTCTACGACGACCTTCTACCGAAGGGTTGGGTTTGAGATTGGGAAACGAGTTCTCAACCACAGGGACCCAAGGAGCGTCTCCTTCAAGCGAACGACCCAGGAAAGCCAATCTCTCAGCGTTTCTATGACACAAGAGACTGGGATGACCCAGGCCTCCCTCGCTCGGACTTTGAACACAGACCTCTCTGCAGACATAATGCTTACCCTCGTTCCACAAAAGTGAATCGAGGCGCCCTTGTAAGCGGGTTAGTCGTTCTGCAGGGAGAGGAAGTACAGACAAACGGTAAAGGATGAGCGGAAAGACGTATGTAGCACACGCCTCCGCCCGACCCTTCAAGGACAATTTCCTTCCAATCCAAGTCTTTACTGACGATTTGACCTTAGACTGTACTTCCGACCAATTCTTTTCCAGCTGACGTCCCGGTCCAAACCAGACACCGAGAATGCGGACCGGTCCATCGGTCCAGCTGAAAATACCTGGAAGCGAGTTTACCCCGGTCCAGGCCCCCAACCGCAGGCCAACAGACTTGCTACGGTTGAAGATGGCCCCTGTTACTTCTTCGTATCGAGCGAGCGCCTCGACCACCGCTTGAACGTCCGTGAGGCAAGACACGAATACGGTGACGTCATCGGCGAACGCGGAAACCCTGGCTCGTGTGCCTCCAGGGAGAGCTATTCCGCGCAGGACTGGTGTAGCCGCCTCGTCCCTTAACTTGCGAAGGAGGGGTTCCAACGCCAGGACATACAACAGAGGCGACAGCGGACAACCCTGTCGCACCGACCGAGAGACAGCGAATGACTCCGACAGCTTACCGTTGATCTGCACCGCTACCGTCGGCCTGTCATACAGAACAAAGATCCACTTGCGGAAGTCCGGATTAAATCCGGCGGCCTCTAGCACAGATCCTAGGAACCGATGGTCGACCCTATCGAATGCCTTGGACTGATCCAAACTGATCAGCGCGGCTTCGGCGTCGTCTTCTGTCCCCTCTATGATCGAGCGTATCAAGTGCAAATTGTCTTGAATCGATCTCCCCTTCACAGCATAAGTCTGGTCCGGTTCGATCAAGTCAGTGATGACAACCTGCAAGCGATTCGCAAGAATCTTTGCCAAAATCTTTAACTCTGTGTTTAGCAGAGTCAAGGGCCTAAAATCATCAAAGTTTTCCCTCCCACCATTACGTTGACCTTTCCTCAGCAATGTGATCACACCCTTGGTTACCTGTCCAGGGATGGAACCCTGGGCAAACCAATGGTTGAACATATCCTTCAGAATAGGGACCAACATGGGCGACAGCCTCAAGTAAAACTCGTAGGGTAAACCATCAAGCCCCGGGGATTTGTTATAGCCGACCTGCTTCAACGCAGTAATGACCTCATGTTCAGTAATAAGACCATCACAGCTAGCCGCCCGAGCCGCCGTGAGGCGGGGCGAGTCAGCCAAATAGCTGCCAAACTCATCAACCCTGAGTCCGGGTAGTTGGGTGAAGCGCACCGATAGATGCTCCCGAAACCCCTCGCAGATCTCCCGAGTCGATACTAAGGGGTGTCCTTCCAGGTTATGTACTTTACGAATGTACCCATCCGAACCGCGCCTTAAAGCAGCCTTACGCTCAACAGCGTCAACATTCACAGCCTCGTTAGAAACTTTGTTTAACCTAGCCCTAACTACTTGACCTTCATACCGCTCACTAGCCAAGCGGTTGAGATCTTGTTTAGCTAGTGCTAACTCTAGGGGGTCCCCCCCTCCACCGCCCGGGTCAGCTTATCCTCTAAACGCTTCTTTGCCTTAGCCTTATCTATCGCGAGGCGTTGGCTATACTGGACAGAGAAGCGCCTAATTTTGGCCTTGAGACTAACCCACCACTTACTCCCTGTAACCGCCCCCACTAAAGCCCGCTGAATTAGCTCAGTGACCTTCAACCGGTAGTCCTCCAGCTCCAACAAGGTGCTGTTGAACTTCCAGTATCCGGCCAGTTTAGGCCTAGCGCTTAAGCTCAAACGGGCCATAACAAGTTTATGGTCCGAGTGTCCTAGCAAGTGGAACGTGGGGCAAGATAGGAAGTCTACATCGCCTCTTCTAACTAACATCCGATCCAAGTAAGTGCTTGTATGGGAAGGCACTACAGGATGCCACGTCCACATCTCCCGCCCCGGATGATCCAGACGAAATCTGTCGACGAGATCGCACGAGGCCATCAGGTCAGACAGACTGCTGTCACACCACGCCGACCCGCTAGTCCCCCCGACCTTATCTATTTTGGGATCAAGGATTGCATTCCAATCCCCCATTAAAACTAACCGTTCCGTATCCACTAAGAAGCCCTCCAACCGTCGAAAAAAGGTTGCCCTCTCTACAGCAGCATTGGGAGCATAAACAGCAACAATCCGAAAAACACTACAATTAACAGCAACATCAACAACAAGCGCCCGCCCGTCCTCGCCTGCGTGAACAACATTCACCGACGCTGACAGGGTGCGACTCACTAGCAAGGAGATTCCACGACTATAGGTATTGCCATATGCTGAGTAGACATCGTAATCGTTTACCAGCACCTGACAATCCCCGTCACAAACAAAGTGGGTCTCCTGGATAGCGGCAATATCTACCTTGAGGGACACCAAGTCTCTCACAACGCGCGAGGCCTTGCTTCGACACCTGATGCCCCTCACATTCAATGTAGCCAAGTTCAAAGACATGATCACTTACCTCAAGCACTGTCACAGACGGGTCTGAAATCCTGGGCAGTGAGGACATGGCAGGCCTGGCCAAGGCTGCCGGTAAGTAAATCCGATGAAGGTGATCCATCCTTGGCCACGCCACCCACGTCCAGGGGGAAGGTTAGTTTGAGTGCCCTGTATAGCGATGGGTGTACATACATGGGGATTCTACCCTCACATTTAAAGAAAATGTTGGTCAGTGAAGGATGGTCCCTATCCACCAGCTGCTGGCCTGGGATCGCATTCTTCGCTGCCTTAATCATTGCCCACATTCCTCCAGTCCTAGCGTCCTTGTCGACCCTAACAAAAGTGTTCAACAAGGGAGCGTCCTTGAATTTAGTGGGGTCTGTTACTAGGTCTCCACCGACTTTTTCAAAGTTTTTAAGTTTATTGTACCGGACCTTCTGTTGTCCTTTAAGGTCCGGAGCCGGTTGGAGAGGGTCTGTTTCACAAATCCTGCTTCCTGGCAGGAAGGGGAGCTTTTTGGTCCGTTCAGTGCGGACTTTGGGAGTGGGGGAGGGGACCTCTTTTGGTTGATGGGGAGGCTGAGCGCTTGGGGAGGGGGTAGCCTGCTCGTTTTCTTCTTTTTGGCTCCTGTCACGGGATGAGGGGCGGGAAGAGTTTCTTGGGGCCTTTATAGGAGAGGGGGGAAGGTTGTTCGGGTTGCTGGGGTGTTGGGATCACAGGGGGCTCATCCTGTGTTGTTGTTGCGAGGGAGTCCTTCTCAGTCTCAGTGGGGGTAGGAGGGTTTGCGCGTGTCTTGCGGCTTTTCCTCCTCCTGGCCCTCCTGATCTCTGTTGCGCTCAGGGCCATAGAGACTGTTGTTGTCTCTTCCTCTGCCTCTGACGCGGCCTCCTCCTCAGATTCTGGTAGTTTCCTCTTGTTTGAGGAGGAGGGTGTCTGTGTGTCCATTTTCTCCGCCTCGCTCTTCGGTTGTTCTTGGTCTTGGGTGACTGTCTGCAAGGATGGCTGTTTGTTGATCTTGCCTTTCTTTACGACCGTCACCCAGCCTGTCGGTGCCTCTGGAGGATTTGCGGCCGGCGCGGGAGCAGCGGCTTGATTTGTTGTCACGCTTGTTCCCGCCGCTTTTGTGGGCTTCTTCCCTCCATTCCTCTTCGGACAGTCCTTCGCCATATGCCCTTGTTGTGTGCACAGCCAGCAATGGGGCCTCCTCCCTTCCACTATAAGGGAGAGTGTCCACTCTCCGAACTTGAGTGTGGCTGGGATGGCGTAGAATCCAACCTTGTCCAGGACCATCTGTACTTTGTAGTCCCCGGTCATGATGTTTCTTAATCCGCGGACCGGGGTGACTTCCTCTACGTCTCCATACTGGCTTAGGATAGCCCCCAGTTGTTTGGCCTCCATATAGCAGGGGACGTTTAGAGCAGAAACATTTGCTCTCCTCTTGTTCATATAGATGGGTTGGAGCTTTATGTTCCTGCTCTGATGGCAGGTCCTGGACAGCCTGACTGCGTCTTCGGAGGTGGGGAGCAGAACATCCCACTGTGCGTAACTCCTTCTACAGATGTAGTTGGCGGGAATGTTCTGTTCCAGCAACACGTTCATCATGGTGTCCTTGTTGACGGCCGTCAGACCCCTTGTCTTGGTGTCTGAAATTATCAGCGAGAGCACTCTTTTCTCCAGAACTTCCACTTGACCCGGGAGGGGTTGGATGTTGTTCCCCTGGGTATACTCCTTGTAAGTGGAGTCGAAGAGTGCTCTGTAGTCTTCGGGCGTCAACTTCCCTTGCTGCTCTTTGGGGCCCCCATGCCGGTCCTCCATCCTGGTGGGTGTCAGCTGGACTCGGGTTGGGGGGCGTAGCTGGTGTTGTGGGGCTCTCTCTTGTTATGGGCATTGTTGGTTTCGGAACTGGGCCGTTACCAGGCAAAGTAGGCCATTGTGTCTTTGGCGTTGTTTCGTCCTGGCTTGGTTTGCTCTCCGGGCCGCTCCCTTTTCTTATTTTCTTCCTTTGCTGGGTGGCTGTCCCCTTGGGGGATGGAGGTGTCTCCCCTTCTGGTGCCGTGTTCCCAGCTGGAGCCTTGGTGGGTACTGTCAAGGGTGTCTCTCCTTCCAGCTTGCTTTTGTTACCACTGGCCGGAGAGTCACCCCTTTTCCGTATTTGGTCCTCTTGGGGAGTGTTGGGGGGCCAATCACTGTCTTCCCCGCCGAATAGTGAGCAGATGGAGGCTATTATATCTTCGTCCAGCGCCTCGGTTTGGACCGCGGTGCTGTTTTCCTCCTTTTCTGTTGGGGAGTCGCCCTTTGGGAGAGCAGGGGATGGGTTCCCCGGTCTTCCTCCCTTGGTTCTGCCGTCCTGGGGTGCAGCTGGTTGGCTGGGTTCTGCACTTTCCCCAGCTAGTGACTTAACGGCAGCTTTTTCCGCTGGGTTGCCCTCGTGGGGAGCGGTTGCAGGTGCTTTTCGGGGGGTCGCCGCGGGCTGCGGCCCTACCCTCCCGCTTCCTTCCAAGGTCGCCGCGCGCCAGGGCCCTACCTTGTTTCCTGGCGCCGTCTCGCCGGGAGATGCATCAGCTCCCTCACATAGGGAGTCGTTCGCAGTTGAGATGCTGCGCATTTGGGGTGACGTACCCCTCCTGCCTGGCATCGTGGCGGTTGCACTGGCCGCTGGCGCGGACCAAAGTGTAGTGGGGGAAAAGAAAACCCAGGGGAATGGAGGGGGAGGAGGGGGAGGAGCGGACTTTGAAGAAATTAGAGTTTTTGACTTCCCCTCACGGGGATGTCGGGTTAGCAGCTCAGATCCCCCCGCGAGGGGGGAGAGCAGAGAAGAAAGACGCAGTGGGTGCTAGCGGGTCAGAGTGCCGCGTCGCAATTAAGAGAGAGAGGGGATAGGCATCCCTGCCCACAGAGGGGAGCAGAAACGAAGCACCCGCCCTACCCCACGTCACCCTACCCACTAACTTACCCCAACGGAAGCGAGAAAGAGAACCCTGTCTGCTCGATCCACTGGGAGAGCAGCGAAGATAGACAAAGTTTGGGCCTGGCAGGTCAGAGTGCTGCTCAGGCAATTAAGTGTGGAGAAAATAGACCATCCCCTGTCTCTAGAGGGAAGAGACCGGAACGAAGAAAAAACGCATGCAAAAAAAAAAACAACAAAAGCAGGTCTCAACTACCAGCTAGTGGTGTTGGTCCCGAGATTCCAGTCTCCCAAAAAAGGGGATCGGTTTCCGGGTCCAAGCTCCCACAAATGTGGAGTCGGTCCTTTAGGTCCTGACTCCCCAAAGGAGGGGGTCGGTCCTTACTAACGAAGGTTAGTATGAAAACACCTTAACCTAGCCCGAAAGCCCGGTGGCGGAAAGTTTAGTAACTGAGAGAACAGATACTACACTTTGATCTTGTCCCGAAACTTTGATCTTGGCCAAAAGGCCAAGAAAAGCGAAGAACAGCATCTATTAACAACAGACCTTTGATCTTAACCAAAAAGGCCAAGCACAAAAGTGTTACGGACAGACCGACAGACCGCTGACCAACAGATCGACAGACCGACTGACCGACCGACCGACTGATTGAGTGACTTATAGTCGCTTGCATGCGACTAAAAACATTAAGAAATTCACGTGCGGAGTTTGACAACCTGCAGACCGACCACATCATGCAAAAAAATGAGTATTTTCGTGGCCTGTTGTTCTATCATTTTTGCTAAGCGACGACATGGAAAAAAATGGCTTCTCCAATGATAGATAAATTAAAATAGCGTTTTCGATTATCAATAATTATCGAGGGGATTCTTAGACAAATCTTAACTAAGATCACTCCCAGACTTATACACTAAAGTTCTGTAAATTTTAGAGAGAATCTGTTCAGCCGTTTCGGAGTCTGTAAGGAACAAACTCACACACAGAGACAAAGTTGTATATATATATATATAATTATTTTTTACTGTAATAAATAAATACCTACAGACACTAGTGTTTCATTCTTTCGAGAATCTTCAGTGCAGGATGTCACGATTAACACTAGTCGACAGATTCGAACTCGGCAACACGAGCCATTTCTGACTCGATAAGCAAAGACCGTATCCATTCGGCTACAATTAACCTCGTGAATTTAAACATTTTTAATTTTTAGATGTTCTTTACGTCAGTCAGACGGTGGTCTAATCGTTATACGATGATCTATGCATAATAGCTAAATTGACCGACTTAATTCAACTGAAAGTGCTCAACGATAAGAAACGAGTTTCTTAAAGGGACTGTCATAATATATATATATATATATATATATATATATATATATATATATATATATATATATAGTGTGTGTGTGTGTGTGTGTGTGTGTGTGTGTGTGTGTGTGTGTGTTAACTGCATCTTTTCGAAGGAGAAAGCTTTTTTTTCGATCTGAATAGTCTATAAGATTTCTTAAGGTACCTTGCGGGGCACTTACTGTTTCAGAGTTTACAACAAAAAACAAAGAAGCTCTCGCCAACTGACGGTATATTGCCGAAGGGATTAACATCCTTTTTGCACGCTATTCAATCGCAAATGTTATGGCTACGAATTGAAAAAAAAAGAAAGTAGACAAAACAGGCAATACCATACTCTCTTTCGCGCCAAAATTGTATTTAACACGCAATGTCGCAAACAGCTTTTTTTACATATCGGCGGGAGCGAAGGAAAAGTTTGCAATTTATTTATTTATTTACGTTATTAGCCAATCAGGGATAAGTAGATGTGTTCGTTTAGTTCCTTTCTTCATTCGCTTGGCTGTTGTACGTATGTTTGGAAAATCTATATATTTATAAAACCGAGAATGTGTTTGTATGTGTGTGAGGACAATTCTCAACCTATATACTCAACGAATGTTTTGGTCTACAGACTTACAATTTGTTATATAGTGTATTTAGACATGTGGAAAATTTTTTAATCAGTTTTCCTTCGGAAAAATGGGATGCTAAGAGTCAAAATTCAAAAATTGGTACGTAGGGGGAGGATCATCTGATTTTTATCTGTTTGTCAACTGTTTCACGACTGCGCATGCACGGATCGTTCACATAACAGCTTTATTATCTTAAGAGTAAGTATATTTGGAAAAAAAACACTTTTTAAAGAATGTGGCAAGCTGGCCTAATGGTTATTGTACTTGACTCACTGTCCTAAGGTTTGGATCTCGATCTCAGCTCGAGTATTTGTTTTTTTTTTTCTTTTACTTACAAGTAGTGACTTGTTTAGAAAAAAAAACATAATGCTCGCATGCACATGTTCCAGTTTCTTTCCGTCTTTTTGTTAAAAAAATAATTTAACGTTTAAGACAGGACAACGCCGGGTACATCTGTAAGTTAAAAAAATAAAATAAACGAAGCTAGTAAATATATACTAGATGTAATAGTAACCTGTAGGGCCACAACTACAACGACTATTTATCGTGCTTATAGAGCTTTTACCAAAGTTGCTTCATTAAAGCTCCTTCAGTCTTTGACTATGGATACCCACGAAAAGGGGGTGATTGTGCGTAAAATTTTTGTGGCAAGAGGTACGCAATCTCCAACCACACCTCTCCTGAATCGACATTGTTTAAAGCCAGGTACGGCCAACGATAGGGTACTGTTGCCGCATATGGACAGAAGCTGCTAGAAGCACTTATCCTTCCATGACAGAGTTCAAAATAGATTTCGTAGTTTAGTAGGGGATGCCCTTTTCTCTTCCGTGCAACTTCTTCGTCACAAAAGAGACATTGTGTGCCTGCCTCTGATTTATAGTTATTTTCATGGCAAGTTCTCAATTGAGCTTCAATCTATGGTCCCCCCATCGCCAAACTTTCACAAAGACACTCATCTAGCCAAAACCACTATCAATAACTTCACACAATCTTTATCTGTGACTAAACCTAAATGCAGATTCCATGGATAAAGCTTCTTTCTGGGACTCTTTTCCGATTGCTTTCTTTCTAGCTGACTACAATCTGATTGTCTTCTTGTCTTCAAGTCCAATATAAACAAGTTCGTAACAAACCGTCCCCCTAAGTAATCCAATTTACAAAATTCTAACTACTTATGTTTACTATGCTATAATAACATTGACTAATGTATACGCATTAACCCTTCTGCTCGAGTGGCCTCCGGGCCTTGATAAGCGGTGATTCCAGTGTAAAAAAAAAAAAAAAGTAAAGTGTATGAGTGAAAAAAATGCCGATAAAAGTGCAGAGCACACACAGTTTCTAGAATTCCCAAATGGTCAACCATCTGGTACTAACAAGTAGCTTCGATACTTTATATTCAAAAACTTGATAAAGGGATTAATTGAGGGAGCATATAGTTTTCCGTTTGTTCTATCAGATGGGGCAAAAGTTTTGCCTGTTTGTGGAAGGGGTATTTGAAAACATTATATTCAAATTTTTGCATGTTTTTATGGCGTATAGTTTTAGAAATGTATCACTATGCTTAATTGAGTTTTTTTTTTCTTTCTTTCAGATAATTAAAGCATCATTAATTTTTCGGGAGTATCCTCATCCATGCTGATCCGAAAACGACCTTCTTTAATCGGCAGAAAGAAGGTCACTTCCCATCATGATAATGCTCGTCCGCTCACAGCACTACGGACCAAAGACTTCATACGAGGATATGCTTGAGAAGATGCTGCTCAAATAAAGCTACTACAAAACCTGTCGAGTTAGAACTAAAAATAAAATGGTGGTCTCATACTATGGCACTATCATTCCCGGGGAGAGTTGCTTGGTTTAGAAACGTCCTGGGAACGCAACCAGCTCCCCGGGGAAATAAACGATATCAAACGATAGGCACATGGTAACATCAATGAGTCGATATCTCGTTGGCTATAACCGGCTGTCATGGGTCGCTTCTTTAGTCTTCATTGCGTCGTAACAGGTAGCATTTCGATCGTCGGCATTAATGGCAGAAACTACATGCTGGAATTTAACGCTTGTACAATAGCGAACAAAAGCATTTTTATAAAAATTTTTAATTTATTTTACGTTTATCACTGACGGAGCATATTTAAAGAAAGACCAGTTGAAACCAGACTCATGCCACTAAACTGCTATGTCGCGTTCGTCGCCCCCAGAATCCAAGCGCCAGCTGTATAAAACGATACAACCATATTCAATTCTGTTTTTCTTCATTGGAAGAGAGAAAAAGGGAGTGAAAGAGAGAAATAGAGAAAGAAAGAGAGGGAGAGACATTCATACATTACGTTTAAACATTTTGTTGTTTTTGTATCCCATCATGAGTTCTTTCGGGTTTAAACTTTGAAATTCTAAGGTCTTAGATCGTTTTGACTTAGTTAAATATTATAAACAACTGTCACCCTTGGCTCAAGTCCTACCTGATTGGCAATAGTTACTGAAGCCGTCATGTTTTTCAATAATAACGCCTTTCCTTCTCGCCTCCCCACGAACACAGTCAGTCACAAGTTAGGTATAAGGTTTATTAATGTAGAAGCCCCAGATCCCTAAAAAGCGGCACTCTTCATTGTGTCATAATTCGAGCCATAGACTAGCTTCGATAATCGCTCAAAGATCGAAAAATGAAAAAAAATACTCGAAAGACATTACATTTTCCCATGACTTGTGACATTTTTGGATATCTTTCTTTCAGTATTTTTTTTTTAATTTTCGCTTTTTGGGCCATTACCGAGACTCTAGTGAAACTAATATTTCGTGTTTTATTTTACATTTATTTATAATTAAAGAAACTCCTCTTTAACATCAGTTAAAACACAAAAAAATTATCCGGGTAGATAGAAAAGTAATCAAGATTGCTTTTTTGTGTATTTTTACACCCCCACCCCCACCCCACTCGTTTTGCTGCTATGTTGGCTATTCTGAAAAATGAAGAGGCATTTTATTTAGAAAAGTACAGCGTCACAAACTGCCGGAAATCTAATTTCAAATTTATTCGCTGTCTTTCAAAGTTAACGCTTACGGACAGTTGGAAATGTTATATAAAATTTAAGCGTGACTGACCGGCAGGAATAAAATGAAAAGATGTATCCATTGAATTTATACCTTTTTTTATGGAAAACTTATGCCGCTATTTATTTCATTCCTCGCGAGAGAATATGGTTTGGTACTTACGCACTTATTGAACCGCACTATTTTTAAATAGTATTTTCAAATTAATTTAAAGTTTTTTTTTTTTTTATTAAATTGTTAGATGAAAGTACGGAATAGTTACAAAACACCCTTCTCTCCCCATGTTAAGAATGACTTTCTAAATAATAACGTTATTATGTTAGCACGATTCAATAAGTGCATAAGTGCCGATGGTTTATCACGGGAAAATTGACTCAAACTACAAAGGCTAATTTGGATTAAGACAAAAATAAAAAAGTAACTCATCAAAAAGGATTTTTCATTCACTTACTGGGGACAGAACAGATGAAGTCTAGTAATAGATGACTCCCTTGTAAAAAAAAAAGAAGAAAACAGATACTACACTTTTCCCCTAGCAAAAATGAAAATTTTAGTTCAACCTGGAACGTAATTCGTCGGTTGCCCGACAGAGCCTTTCGAAGAGTTGCGAGGACGAACGTAGAAAAAAAAAATAGCGCCTGCCATGTCAAAATCTCTTTGACTCGTCATAATTCTCTACAAATCGCGTTTGGCTTTCGCGTTATTCAAACTAATCAAATTCTCGGCGAAGTTGTTTTGCGTCACTGATTAAAACACACACGCGTTCTCAACGCAATAATTGACACTTTAATAATATTCCAGCGTGGTAATCTGATATTCGATTCCCAAGGCACGGGCGTCACAGCGATGTACACAACTCCAATTACATTCCAATTAATTCTTCTTTCGAAAAGGATCTAACGTCGAAATTGTCTACTAGCATCAAAGCCACAATTCGACGAACCACTACGATCAGGAAAAAAATTATAATGGCTGCCCAAGATCAAAGTTTGATGACCAATGCTTTTAAGAAAATGAAAATTACATTCCAATGAATTCTCATTCCAAAAAGATCTTACGTCATCATCACGTGTACACCGAAGATCATCGAAATTAAGCAACTAGTACCAGATGGGTGACTGTTTGAGAATACAGTGCGACCTGCATATAAGAGACTTCTGGAGGAGCTACAGCTATCTTATATCCGAGTTAAACTATATCAGAGTTTCTTATATCCGGGTTATACTGTACATAAACACAGGCTTTAATTTGAGACCAGAGTGAAATCTCTCTTAAAACCGCTTTTCTTATATGCGGGTCTCTTATATTAGGGTTACAATGTACCAGGTACTGTATGTAAGAGGACGTCGACACTTCTGACTAGTCCGGTATCCCACCTAGCCTCGAGCTCTCTCTACCCTGTCTTGCCGATCATGTTGGTTAGGACGAGAGAGTGGGGCTCGATTCTTTTGTATAGTCTCGAAAAACTAAGATTGTCTCCTAGCATCTAAGACCCAATTCGATGAACCCTTTAAACACTTCTCACATAGTTAACGTGTATATGCCGTGTATCGCGACATAGTGCTGTCAACAATACAAAAAAAATTCAATTCCAAAACATAGCTAGAAGAATGAGTCAACCAATAGCACCCCAAGTATTTTCTGGATGAATTCTAACAAGCACGATAAATGTTATATATTCAGTCCGGCCGGTCGTACAATGTGCTTATCAGTCTATATAATTTCTAAAAATCATCTTTTGTCACTGTCGTGATACTTGGCGGCGAGATTAAAAAAAAACCCAGGTGGAGTATAAAATATTTTGTTTATTGGCAATGATAACCTTTTCGTATGACGGTTGTGACATCAGTAAAAACGCGTGACGGGGGTGTTGTTGCTTGACAGTGAAGAAAAATATGTCAGTTTATTCTGTCTTGTAATTCCTCTCTTTTGTAATTATCTGCTACCTCTATTTTATTTTCACAGATGACGTTAAAACATTCCAATACACATTGTCTTGAAATGTCGGTCAGTCCTGTTGATACTTCTACATCGTCCGCTTTGACTTCTTTGACGTCATTTCCGGGGCGCCTGGATCCAGGACCTTACCGTCTATCCTTTGCCGTTATCTTTGAAAGTCCGGAGAAAGTCGATCGCCCTCTGTGTCGACTGCAACTTAACCTTCTCTGTAGCATATAAATAAAAGAAGCTATATAGACTGGCTGAAAAGAGAATTGCTCCACCACGATCAGGAGAGAATTATAATAGTTATAAAGATTAATGCTTAATGACCAATGCTTTTTTTTTTAATGAGGGGTCTAAGCCATGGCAAGTGCAGGTTCTGCCAAACAGAAGTAGAGAGAGTGAGCCACTTGACGTCCAGAAGTAAATTTTTGCCGGGGGATGGCTATTATACTATACGACCTGACACAATGGAGTCCGTAAATATCTCCACTGGATGATTTGTAAAAAGTTTAATATCAAATGCAGCAGCAAATCATGGAAACATGTTTACCAGAAATAACAGTAGGAAATAAGTCATACACCATCAACTAAAACTATGCAATTCCTAAAGCGACGTACCTAGAAAACGAAGCCATAAAACCTAACGTAGTAATATGGGTCAGGAAGGAGAAAGAAGGAACCTTAGAAGTTAGTTTCTCCAATGATGCTGGGTTAAACAGAGCTAAACATGGCGTGAAAAGATAAAGATGACGTCAAAAGATAAACATGACGTGAAAAGCTCGGGTTTAGCTGCTGTCTGACGTAACATGGCGATAAGCCAATCACAACACCGAGCGTTTAGTTTAAACTATGCGCGCGTGCGAGTACTACTCCCGAGCAGCAGACGAGAAATGTGATAAATATTCAGCAATAAAAAAGGCACCATTCCTTAAATGCAAGTCAGGAAGAGAGGATCAAAACAGGTATTTGACCGTCTTGGGCCAACAGCGACAGACATCGCACGATGTAATACAATTGCAAGTTGCCTTCTATCCAGTCATGGCTAACGGAAGGAGAGTACGCTACACCCGTTGTTTTGTACGAAATTCTGTGCAGATCTATGTATACGTCAGAACTATTTTCGAGTTCAACAAGGCACACCTATTTTATGATCAACGTTTCTTTCGTCATTGTTATCTTTTAGTGTTAGGTCATCACGTAACAACGCCTAGAATGGGTATCGTTCAAGTTCTCTATAAGATAGAGCAATAGTTGTAAATATTCAACAGTTGGGTTTGTGTATGAATATGAATTCTAAATAACAAAATTATAAAGTTTCAAATCCTTAATGCTTACAAAAGGAAAACAGCCAAAACTAAATATTTTTATTATGTATTTAATGATTTTATAAACGTAATTCAATAAATCAAATGAAGATTGGACGCACATTTCAAAGTAGTAGACCAATTTCGCAGAAAAAAAAGCATTTAGAAAAGTAGACCAATTTAGAAGATACAAATTTTAAAAGAGTAGACCAATTTCATAAAATAAGATTGTGAAGAGTAAAACCATTTGATAGATACTCATTTAAAAATAGTAGACAAATTTCGTAGAAAAATATTTAGGCGAGTAGACCATTTCATACATGCACATTTTAGAAAAGTAGACGAATTTCGTAGACAAACATTTAAGAAAAATAAATAGACACATTTTAGAAGAGAATATCAAGTTAGTATATATATTTATTAGTATACTTGGGCAGCATTGAACAGCATAGGCCAATTCCTTTAATGTAATGGGCAAATGACTCGTCTACTTGATGAAATAGTCAATTAGACGAATAGACCAATTTAATCGATATACATTAAAGGAGAGTGATTTAATTTTGTAGTTAAAAATATTATAACGTATGCATACATATTCATATCATTTGGATTCTTCGGACTAGTATCCCCATCTTGAGCGTCATTTTTACAACGTTTCGGTCGATGTAACCTCCGACATTCTTCAGATGCATTTTTCGCAAGGACCTGCGGTGCAGTGGTTAGAGTACTTGGAAAAATCAATTGTAAAAGGGATATTCTCCTAAAGGTTGAAGGTTCAATTCTCAGTGCGGGCGTGCGAAAAATACAATTGCAAATTACTTACGACCTCTACCTAGTCGTGGCCGACGGAATGAGAGCATGATGCCTTCCATGAAGTAAATAATAGCTTCCGTTTGGAAATAACGTGTAAATTCTTGAGTTCGACAGAAATATCCCGAGTTCCTAAAGATACACCTGAATAATGTCGGAGGTTATCTCGACCGTAATGTTGTGAAAATCACTCTCAAGATGAGAACAGTAGTCCGATGAATCCAAACAATACGAATAACCAATCCTCATCTCAAAAAGTACCGCTGAGTATCATTAAAACACGGAAGTGTTTGAATATATGGTTAAGTTTTAGTTTTATTCATTTAAAACTACTTTAAAAATTTACTGCTCACTCATTTTGCGACAAAATTTCAAAATTTTTAAAAGCTGTAGTTTGAAATAAAAATGTTCAATTTTCGTTCATTAAAACAAAAGTTATAACAAAATTGCTGTGTTCAAAAGTCTTCAGAATAAGTAAGGGACGTGAAAAGTGGTTTCTTCTGATTAGTTATTTGTAACCTTCCAACTTTTTCATCATTGATGTTTTAGATACGATTTCTTCTGATTGGTTGTTGGTTACCATAGCAACTTTTTCGTCGTAGACATGTTCATAAATCATAGCCGGAATGCTGCTCATATGCCATCTTATGTGGATTATATAAAGACAGTAAAAAGATATGCTATTTGCCGTGCTAGGAATGATAATATTTCGTTTACGTCCGTTAATTCTGTTTCTCTCTTTTTTATCGTGCTAGCGCTAAGAAGTTTTCGCTTACGATTTCGCCTGTTAATTCTGTTTCTCTCTTGTTGTCCTTTTTTGTTGTTTATTTACTTAATTACGTCTTATTTAGTCAATTTAAGACGTTGGTAATATTTTTTTATGTATTGTTGACAATGCGTATGATATTGAACACAAAAAAGAAAATATAATTTCAAAGCAAAAGCTGGAAAAATCATGGACTACATAGAAAAATGCGAGCATGAAAAATCATATGATTAAGATTAAACTTAGAAAAGTAAAAGGACAGATTCAAACTGGAAAAGAAAAGATATTCTAGAACAAACTATAATAAATTTATAACTTAAAATATTGCAATATTAAGATTTTTTTGTTTTAATTAAATTCAACGTTCAATATAAATTCTTAATGCTGCAATATTTTAAGTTGTATATTTATAATATTTTTAGTAGAATATCTTTTCCTTTTCCAGTTTTTACTAGTCTTTTTACTTTTCTAAGTTTAATCTTAACTCTATTTCTTTTCATTTTTTTACATAAGGATCACCACTTATCAAGGCCAAGAGGTCACTCGATGATAAGGATTAAAGAGTATACAGTAGAAATTGAATAATATAGTAATCGTTAGTAATGAAAATTCGGTAAATTTGTTAACTTATATAGAACGGCTCATCAAAAACTTGTTTACATTAGACTTGAAAACAACCATATTATAGTCAGCTGGAAAGCAAGAAAACGGAAGACAATTCCACAGGCGTGCAGTTCTAAGAAAGAAACTTTGTTCATGGAATCCGAGTTTAGGCTCAGGCACAGATAAAGAGTGGGGGGGAGATTATTGATAGTGTTTACAGCTAGACGAGTGTTTCTTGTGAAAGTTTGGCGAGGGGGGGGACCAAAGATTGGAGCTCAGTCAAACACTTTCCATGAAAATAACGATACAGCAGAGACAAACTCGCAACATCTCTTCTGTGAGATAGAGATTGCAGGGAAGAGAAAAGGACATCTCCTACGAGGCTACGAAGTCTATTTTGAACTCTATCAAGGCAGGACGTCCTTTCTAGCAGCTCCTGCTCAGATGTGGCAACAGTACTCCATCCTTGGACGTACCTGCTCTTATATAGATAAATAACTGCATCAGCAGTGAGATATCTACTGGATCGATAGAAGGATCCCCCCATTTTCCAGCGACCTTGGCAACAGATTTTATGTACGTATTCCATTTAAGATCAGGAGTAAAGGTCAAGCCCAAAAGCTTGTCAAAACTTGAGGCCTCCTCAAGACGAGAGCCATTCATTTCAATTGATACCAGACGGGGATCAGAACGTTGCTGATGGAAAGATAGAAGCTTGGTTTTAGATGCATTAAAGGAAATAAAAGAAAAGGGCATCTGCTACGAGGCTACGAAGTCTATTTTGAACTCTATCAAGGCAGGACAATTGCTTTCTAGCAGCTCCTGCCCAGATGTCGCAACAGTATCCCATCCTTAGACGTACCTGGCTCTTCTGGCTCTTATATAGATAGATAGATAGATAGATAGATAGATAGATAGATGGATAGATAGATATCATGTTCGCATTTTTCTATGTAATATATTAATGGTTACTATTCGTTGATATACATGAAACCTTGTAACATACATCCAACAAAGCTCTTTTGTGCAACTGAGATGTTCACTTTTTTTAGACTTTATTAGAGTATGCCGAAGTCAACCAAGATTCAATGAAAACAATCAGGAAGTTTTCTGGTCACTATTTTCTAGTGTTTTTCATTCTCTCAGATTAATGTTGCTGCCATGGTTTGAATATAGTTTACCACACTGTCTAGCTTATCAGATACAACTATACTTAACTGCTGACAAACTCACTAACAATCCAAAAACTGCCAGTAAAATAATTCTAAATATTTCGGTCTTTTATTTATAAACATCTTGATTTCCAATTCAGTTTTCTTATTATTGGAATCCTTTCAGATGAGTATTTATATATTTATCTGCGGATTTTTATCCTCATCTTCCAGGTGAGCATTGTCTGAAGATAGCGGTTTCAATCCTACCCAAAGCCGGCCAGAGGATTAGTTGGCCAAAACATGGTGAGACGACAACTATGGAAGGCAGTTATTACTGAGGATACAAATTTGAAACTCAGCATTTCTATCCCGTCGGTTAAACACCTGACGAAGGTCAGAGGATTAGTTGGTCGAAACGCCATGAAACAACAACTATGAAGATGAGGATAACAATCCGCAAATAATTAAATAATTCAGGTTTTTTGTCCCATGGTGAACAACTTCCTTTCCATTATTCTGCCGATAAACCCATTTCATCCCTTTCCGTTATATATGTTCTCCTTTTCTTTTCACTACCCAACACTGGGGGGTCGATAGTATCAAAGACATAAAGTATGAGGTGCCTTCAATAAGTTTCAAGACTTTTTATTTTCGTATGGGCACTTTTATTTATAGTGCACACAAGAGACTCTAGACCCCTTCGAAGTAATCTCCTCCGACTGCAATACACTTGTTTTACACTTCCAACAATTTCTGGAAAGCTCCATAGAGGTCCTCTTGTATGAGCGTGTCAATGACCCTGATTACAGCCTCTTTCATTCCCCTCTATTTTCTCATAACAACAGCCCATAAAGTTTTCCTTGAGCTTAGGGAATAACCAAAAGTCACAGGGAGCAAGTTTTGAAGTATAGGGAGGGTGAGGAATTGTTATGATGTCCATCTTGGTCAAATACTCTGTGATCTTCTCTGAGCAATCTTGGGACAAACTTTGCACAAATCTTCCGCATCTTCAGTTCCTCGCAAATAATTGTGTATGCAGTTATCACATTGACATCACTTATTGTTTCTATAGATACACGACGGTCCTTATCCATTAATTATGTTTGGGTGGAGGCAATCAACTCTAGTGTTCTGACTTCCTTATTCATCCCAACCGTCTCGCCATCCTCTACAGACTTCCTAATTTCCTTGAATCTTTTATGCCACTTAAAAATTGATGTTCGATTTATAAAAAATGGTCAGAAAACAGTTTGAAGCATTCCACACATTTCTGTGGATTTTTTTTCCAAAATTGAACAGAATTTTATTGCATATCGTTCTTCTAACGTGTCCTTCCGTCCAGATTACATTTTTGAAATTCACTAACTGCGACAATCAGGCTTTAGTAGGGCGTATTCGTATTCCTGCTGTAGCTGTACATTTGAAACTGAAATCATTAAAATACGTCAGTCATAAAAATCGGTCAGTCATCTCATAAGATGTATAGCAATAACATACTGAATTTTCAAGAGTCTACAACAATTTTTAATGCTGTTACACAAAAAGTCTGGAAACTTATTGAAGGCACCTCGTATTACGTACTCTTACATGCAAAGAAAATCAGAGTTGAAGGAAGTTTCTCTTTGATTAGAGTGATAAGGAATAAGGAAAAGAGGAAATTAAACATGTATTAATTAAATGAATATAAGATGCATTTTGTTCTTTAAGAATGGTTGTTCTCGTTCAACTAATAATAGTTGCACTTATAACTAAATATTATGTTGGTGCAAAAATAATATCGTTTTTGAAGTTCAAAATATATATTAAAAAAAGACATAATTTTTTAATCAACCTAATATCTAATTGCATATTTCTGATTTATTGTCTTTTATGACGTCAATCAGATACATTTACGAATTATTGTGGTCTGGTGGTTAACGACACGGTCTGACCACCTGGTTGTTCCATGTTCGAATCCAGTTCGTTCTACGAAAATCACTTTCACTGAGGATGTTAGCATACTTCTCGTGGTTCTTGCCGTAAGTAACTGATATCTTTCTAGAAATAATTCTGACTAGAAAAATATCGGTGAAACCAATACCTCCAATAGGATCTTCGCCTTCATACTATTAGATAAAGTATTATTATTACACATCTTATTTTTCTTAATGTCACGTATGATATAATGTATTAGGGTACATGCGTATGAATCAATATTGCATGGATTTGTTGACTGGTTTCATTTTATTGCTGAGCCGGTCTGTTTTCCAAATACCCACAGGATCACGTGATGGTTGCCAGTATTTATAAGTGATTGTGAAACTATGGAACCGATTGGATTCGAACCTAGCATATATAGATTGCCACTCCATGTTTTTATACACGTAAGCACGGCCGCTTTCTTTTTTTAGAATTCGGTCCTCTCAACTGAAAAAAGATCGTAAAAGCTTGGAAATTATCAAAGTGAACAATTACCTTGAATGTGTAGCTTTCACGATCTGTGTTTGCGAAAGGTTTAGCAAGTTTATCTTCGATCCGCCAGATCTGTTAGGTGGCCTTTTTAGTTTCCTTCAACGTCGGCGATTTTAGGGTTGTTGATCTCGATTTTTTTGCAGGAAACGGAAATTTTCAATTGTATCCGTGGCGCGGTTATTTGAGCATCATTGTATAATGTTCCCTAACGATGAAGTAATAAGACTCCACGTTCCCTTAGCGAGGGAGAAAAAAACAATCCTTTTAGACCGAGGAAGGATAGCGGCTCGATTCTTTAATAAGCCTTGCTTTGTTATATGACGGAAAAAATTTCCAAACAGAAAAATTGGGAACTGATATTTCACCTACTTTTGATTTGGCGCGAGAAACAAATTCTCTAACAAAATCTAGCCTACGAGATTTGTCCAAAGAAATAAGTCTAAAATGAACAACTACTAAAGAAGCTGATGGATAAAAAAATCATAACTTTCTTAATTTTTTATATTTAAAAAAAAAAATTTCAGATCATCATAGAGTAACCCTTCCAAGGTCATCATGAGTCGTTACACTACTGACGAGAGGATATTTATCGTAGAGTCGTATTTTTGGTTGAATGAGTCAATATCAGAAACTTGGAGAATTTCGACGAAATTCAACGCAAAAAAGTCCCCTACTCCCAATGCAGTAAAAACTATGGTGGCTCGATTTTATGAGCAAGGGTCTGTATGTGACCTCCCTTAACCTGATACACCCCACACGGCAAAAAGTGATGAGAATCGTCAGAGATTAGAAGAGAGTGTGACCGAGGATCCATCTACATCAGTAAGAAAGAGATCAAGTAAAATTGGGGTCTCTCGATCATCTCTTCACAGAATGCTTCATGAAGAGGACAAATTTCCATATAAAATTCAATTGGTGCAAGAGCTTCAGCCAATGACAATGGACAATGCCCTGCAGAGAGCACAAGAGTGTGAAAATTAAAATGGTGGACATTTGAGTAACACTATTTTTCATAACTAAAATTAGACCTTGTGAAAAACATACCCTAGATTAAGTTGTGTAAATAAAATTAGAATAAGTTGACTATGATATCTTACTATATCTTTAAAAATCATGAAGAGGCTCATCTATCTACACATCAGAGGCCCACAGTATTAATACTGGAGTCCCTCAGGGGTCCATCCTGGGCCCAACTCTTTTCCTACATCAATGATCTCCCTAAACACATATTTAAATTATTCGTTGACATCTACGCTGATGACACGACCATCTACGGTAACACATCAAAGGCTGTAAATGACAAAGCTCTCTCTGATTCTCTCTCCTCTGATCTCGAGCACGTGGTTCAGTGGGGGAAGAGGTGGCTGGTTACCTTTAATGCATCTAAAACCAATCTATTCTATCTTTACATCATCAACGCTCTGATCCCCATTTGGCATCAATTGAAATGGATGGCTCTCGTCTAGGAGAAGCCCCAGGTTTTGACAAGCTTCTGGGCTTGACCTTTACTCCTGATCTGAAATGGAACACGTACATCAAGTCTGTTGCCAAGGTCGCTGGAAAGATGGTAGGATCCTTCTACCGCTCCAGAAGATATGTCACTACTGATGCAATTCTGTATCTACATAAAATGCAAGTACGCCAAAAGATGGAATACTGCTGACATATCTGGACAAGAGCTGCTAAAAACAGCCTATCCTGCCTTGACAGAGTACAATATAGACTTCGTGGCTTAGTGGAGGATGCTCTTTTCTCTTCCCTGCAACCTCTCTCCCATAGAAGAGACGTTGCGAGCCTATCTTTGTTTTATCGTTATTTCCATGACAGGTGCTCGTCTGAGCTCCAATCTCTAGTCCCCCCTCGCAAATCTTTTACGAAAAACACCCGTCTAGCTGAAACCATTGTCCAAAATTTTCACCACTCCTTATCTGTGTCTAAATCAAAACGTAGATTCCATGAACAAAGGCTCTTTCTTAGAACTGCACGCCTGTGGAACTCTGTTCCCTATGATTGCTTCCCACCTGACTACAACCTGGATGTCTTCAAGTCCAACGTAAACAAATTCCTGATGAACCGCCCCCTTAAGTAGACAATTTTTATTAAACCCCCACACTAACGTACTGTACATGCAATAACCCTTATCCCTGAGTGGCTTCCGGGCCTTGATAAGTGGTGATCACCTTGTAAAAAAAAAGCATAACTTAAATATCGAGGAAGTTAATCAAATTTAACATTCGTCAGCTTCTTTTGGGACACCCTGTATTATGCAATTGCAGGTTCCAAATGTGAATTCACAACACTATATAAACTATAAGAGTGGCAGATTAATAATAAAAAAAATATCAATGAAATTGATCAAACGAACTCTAGTGTAATGCGAACGCGGCACGCTGGGCCCACAGCCCGCATCTGCAGCCGCTGCAACGTATGTACTTGCATAAACTTTTTCTTTTACGGTGACATATCTCTTTCCTCCCCCTCCCTTACTGAACACCCCCACACACTTTAGACTGGCGCAGCATAATCTTTTCTATTCCCCACCCCCAGTAAGCCTTCGTTTGTTATTGTGCAAGGCCAAGCTAAGCTGATTACTGTTCGGTAAGACAGAATTAAATAAAAAAAAATGCTTTGTCGAGGCAAAAGACGTTCATTTCCAACCGCGATTATCAAGAAGTAGGCTTGTTTCCGTTACTATGGCAACTGTCCGTGTCCGCTTTTACTTTCAAAAGCAAAGATTATCACAGATTAGGAATCCCCACTTCATCTTGGAGAATAACAGCCAACTGACTGTCACCCGCAACGACCCCTCCCGCACCGCCGACCGCCGTCGACCACTGCCTCTGGAGATTCTGGAACATTTTAGTTCTCTCTGTACTCTTCCTGCGGCTCGGTGTCATCTATCTTTGCTGACCTTCGTCACTGCTCGTTCGTTGCCGAACAAAAGAAAGAACCTCAACCGCGAAATGGTTATCTTTGCAACCCACCTGACGCCATTTTGGTATGGTTCGAGATTTGTTTAACAGATTCTGTGATCCGCCTAAATTGGCCGCGAAATCCTTACTATTATACATTAATCCCCGCCCATAACAATAACCGCTTCTGTCAAAAGTATTTTGCTTTGTTATCGTTCGTCGTTCACGTTGTGCGTTTTGCTTTTCAACGGCAGCGCCATCTTGTCCTGGTCCTGCCCGTTCGGACGAATCACATTTTTCACTGAAAAAACATATCGATCATTCGCATCTTTGTCCCCCTGTCAAAATGTTCTGCTTTTTTTTTTTTTTAAGAATCGTGTAAGTCTGTATACTAGAGACTCTATTTGTCGGTCGGTATGTCACGTATAGCTTTTAAACCACATGTCCGATCGTCTGTTGCGTTAATTTGTACTTAGTCTATAACATAAATCTCACCTGTCTGTTTAAATGTATGTATGTATGTATGTATGCCTAAAATTTTAGACAGAGGCGGCGGACTTTTACGAGATTGGTATCGTTTTGAAGTTCGACCCTTCGGACGACAAATATCGAATAATTGGCTAAAAGCATTAAATCCGTAACCCTCAAATTGGCACTTTTCTTCAAGATGGGGGCGCTTTTTTCGCTGATTTCAAAATCATCCCATCTTTCGATTGTCTAATATAAATTTTCGCCACTTCCAGTTTGGCGATGGGCGCAACGGCAAAGAGTCAGTGTTTTTTTACGTTCTTTTCTTCCTTCGCTGTACGGGTTCGAGCCTGCCTGCCTACTACCTTTTTTTTTTTTTTTTTTTTGCTCAACACACACCTCCAAACACCCGGACAACGCGGGCAACCAGGCCAGTACACAAATGAAATGAAATAATGTTTTTGCTGTTATGCAAGAATTGGAAATAGAATTTGCCTTGATCGCTAATGCTTAATTTGCGATAAGATATTCCTTAGTCTGTTATGCTTAAGTAAGAATAGCATTTCATTAGTCTGCCATGCATATGTTTGAAATATTACTTAAGCATTTTAGGACGTTAGTACTATTAATAAAATTTATTGTATTTGTATTTGATTTTAGTTTTAACTAATAATGTTTCTAATATTATTAGTTATTAATAGTACTAACATCCTAAAATGCTTGTAAAATAAGAAAAAAATAGCTAACGTACAATGTTAGCGAATGAAATAGAAACAAATTATACACATATACATATTTATTTTTATTCCATGAATTGGTCTTGAATCAGTTCGGTTAATTATCTATGTAAATGAATTCAGACGAATCCCAAAGTATTTAGGACTTCAATGAATATGTCGACTAGATCAGCCAATTCTTGTCAGAAGCAAAGAAATTAATTATAAAAATTGATAAAAATCCAAACTAGAATTAGTAGACACTAACCATTGGGTTATTTCTTGACAGAATTCTGACTAGAAAAATATCGGGGATACCAATACCTACATTAGGATCTTCAGACTCATACGATTAGATAATGGGGTACAATTGAATAAAGTATTTTTTGTTATTATTACTAGTGATGGGACGATTCCAATATTTTTCCCGATTCCGATACAATTTAGCAAGTTTAGCTTCGATCCTTCAGAATTTAAGGTCCCTTCAACATCGGAGAGTTGAGGGTTATTTAGAAGGATCGCTAAAGTACTTAGGACTATAATAAATATGGTTACTAGATCAGCCAATTTTTGGCCAAAGAAATTGATTGGAAAAATGAGAAAAAAATCCAAACTAGGATTAGTAGAAACTAACTATTTGGCAATAAATTCGTCTAAAAGAAAGGATGCTGCCTATGCACACGTTAGAGTTAAACAGGCAAATTGATTTAATTCGATCTCTGTTGGTCTGAGTTATGCACAAGGGTTTTAGGGCCTTAAGTGGAGTAATTTTTTGTCTCCTTTGGGCGTGATAGTTCTTATTGCAAACCTGTCTTTCGGTATAGACACCAAGTGTTGGTACAACCTCTTAAAATAAAACATCGTTATTTGTTTCAACCTTGAGCTTCGATTCTATTTTGAGGTCAAACAATTGTGTTACAGCAGTGATGTAGGTAACGTAATAAACACTAAGACCAATGTTTTAATCCAGCTCCGAATTCGGACGCAAACAACGATCAGACAATCACGACCTGTGCCGTTGTGCATAAAAAGTTCCTATTTTGCTAAGAGGACAAAAACAATGTACATATCCATTATTAAGGACAATGCGAAATCGGTTATTTCTATACTTCCATTGTTCATTAAAATCTCTCAAATTAAACAAGTACAGGGCAGAACGATAAAAGACAACATTATTCCATTTCCGTTTGATGTAAACCGTTTTTTTTTCTTGTTGCAAACCATCTATTAGTTGGCCAGTTGTGTACAAATCCCGAGAGCGATATGAGTCTTCTATCATGTCTGAAAGTGACACAATGTTCAACGAACGAGATCGGAAATGCACCGCTGTACAATTGATGCTCTTTATCGATTCAAGTTAAAACAATAGGACCATTGCCAGCACCCCCAAAATGCATAGCTGAATTGCTATGAACCCAGGGTGATGAAAAGTCTCCGGAAACGGTTATGGTCTGGTTTCAAGTAAAAGACACATTGTCCCACCTCACATCTTGGAAGTCGGCTTGACAGTCAGGACCAAACTGTACCTGGATGGGGTGATCACTTGGTGCAATCAGGTGGCCGCTGACAGACCCTGGGTGTGGCAGCAGGACTCGGCGCCAGGTCACAAGTACCATTCTTTCAGTGACCCCCTTTCTCCTCTGACCCGAACACGCTGGACTACTTTGTTTGGTCATACGTCATGAGCATCACCAACATGACCTCCCACAACACCAACGTCAGCCTGATCGCCGCCATCCGTCGAGTATTCGCCGAGCTTCTGCCGGCGCTCGTAAAAACGGCATGCTTTCAGTTCCGGACACGTATCGAGTCGGTGATTGAGGCTGAAGGCGGCTACATTAAATAGATGTCCGCCCTACTACATAATCAAGTTGCCTGAATTGACTTTTTAATTGAAGTTTTAATATCGTTTTCTTTGGGGTGATAACTTTATCGTTCCACGCTGTAATGTACACAGACATACCTGTTTTAAACCAACAGAAATGGACTAAAACCAGGATCATGGTGTTGTGTCTGTTTTGTTCTTAGTCAAATGTAGCAATTCCCTTCTGACTGGGGTATTTTTACCTATGTTGATTCTTGAATTCATATTTAAGGGGTCCTGGATATGACCTTAAACTATATCCAGTGGTGAGGCCCCAGCTTGCGGGCTTTGGGGAGTGTGGAGCCACCCTTTAATTGCCATTGCTTCCAGTCCACTCTGACCCGGAGTGGTAGTACCTGTTAGGGTCCCAACTATGGGTTAAATAGAAAACGACTTGAAAACAACAAATATATTCTATTAAAAATGTTTTCTTCAAAATATTTGGATTCGACATTAAATAACCCGAAAAGGGTGGATATGCCGTAAAACAAAAATAACCAAATCTTATTTAAGGGAAATAGATACAACCAAATAATAATAATAAAAAAAAACATTGTGCCTAACTTTACCTACATGGACAAATACGTTTTTTAATTCAATAGGGGCCCAAATCGATCATGTTTCTGTGTGAAAAATATTCAACACCCCAAAAAGATGAACTCTGGATGAAACAAAAATAAAAAGAGAACAGATACTATACTTTGATCCCAACTTAAAAATAACCACCATGTCTAACTTTACCTATATATGAAGGATAATAGTTTAAAAATAGGGACATAAAGCAAACATCTTTCCATATGGCAGATAGCCAGCACTCAAAAACCGGAAATCCAGATAGAAAAAAATAAAAACGTGAACAGATACTACACTTTCAAATATCTGTTTGCAGAAAATATAAATGATTTACATTTTAAACAAATAACGCACAAGGTCATTCAAGCGTGTGAGTGAAATTGGTGTCGTTGGTCATCTCTGGTGACAATTACAGTCACCACAATACCACATTTACCCCAGGAGTTGTCCTACATAATTATGTCTTATTTTTTTTTTTTTTCTTTTAATCAGAACTTTCACAAACGGTTCACAATTTTATTAAAAATAAATGTCTTTCTACAAAAATGTAATTGGAGAGAATCGTGAGGTAGGAAAACCTGGTTTGTATATATATAACGATTAAATATTATCAAAACAAGATAGTTATTAATCAACCGAGAACCACATCACTCTACAAAAAAACATAAGATATCAATGGATATATACATGAGAATCAAAACAAGGAAAAAAATGTAATGTTGTCATAACCATAGATATAACAAATATATGCTATCAAAAGACAGGTAAGTCACTTTTTCTACCTACTGGATAATTTTTTAATGTTTTTTTATTTAATATGAAATGTTTACCGATGTATTTGAAAAATGAAAATAGCGACGGTCTCTATGTTGAATGCGTAAGTTTGGGAAAATGAGTTAAGACTAAAAAACTATACAACATACTGTTAGAAACCCACTCAATATATGTTACTGTAACATAGGCTGATAGATATTCGCTGGGTTTTTAACAGTATTTTGTACAGTATTTTAGTTTAAACTCATTTTCCCAAACTTATGTATTTAACACAGAGTCCGTCGCCATTTGCATTTTTGAAATACATCGGTAAATAGTGTATGCTTTTCCAGTCGAATAAACACTTTACATTAAATAAAAACACTAAACATTATCCAGTTAGGTAGAAAAGTAACGTATCTTGCTTTTGATTACATTTATTTGTTATATATATGGTTATGACAACAGCATATTCTTTCTTTGTTTTGATTCTCAGGTATATAGCCATTGCTTTCTTATATGTTTTTTATGTAGAGTGATGTGGTTCTCGGTTGATTTATTTTGTCTGTGTCGGATATACACTCGAGAGTAAAAACAATGAAAAGAATATGCTGTTGTCATAGCCCTAGTTATACAGGGTGGTCGCTAGAAAAGCGGGAAATTTGTCAAACAACGATTTATTTTTACAAAGAATAATGTTTACAAAGTTTTTCAAAGAAAAATGTTATATTATACTCATAGATACTCAAAATGTCGTCCGTGCACGTCACTGCAGCGTCTTAACCTAGAAATCCAAGCTTGTGTGGCGTTTTGAAGGGTAACTTGTGGGATATCATTCCAATCTATTGCCAAGCACGTTTTCAAGTCATCAATATAGTGTATGTCACGTCGACAGTTCTGCGTCTCTGTTAATAACAAGCTACACGCACAGTAATCCATGACTGCACACCCATTCGACAACAAAGAACGAATAAAAAAAATAGCAATCACGCATTTTATGCATGATCTAAGCTGCCCTTCAAATTTCCCGCTTTTCTAGCGACCACCCTGTATTTTTGTTTTTTGAAAACTTTTTCGAATCTATGCGTATAGTAATACAAACCCCAAAAAAGATATTTGGTTAGGAAGACCCTCCCAACCCTTTCTACATAATAGAATGTTCATTGTTTTTCGGTTTCTTTTGAATCAAAAATTAGCAGGCAAAATACTACATTGTTATCCAGACCCTGATGTTTTGTAAAGCCTAGAAGGACCACCTAAGCTTACCCCCCCCCGGCTTTCGAAAGAGGCAAGGTCATCGCTTGTTGTCAGCAGCACCTTCACCGACGAATGCCGACGGGGCTACTGAGACTTATATTAGTAGGGTCAGTGTGCTTCTCCTCTTGGGGTGCTGGCCCGTTTTCCCACCTTCTGACCTTGTGTCACATCCTCTCACGGTGGGAGAGTGATAAATACTGGCCAGTAATCTACACAAATATATCGATTTTAAACAAGTAGATATAAACATTTCGTTAAAAAGAATAAAGTCGGACATTTTGCTTGCAGTGCTTCGCGGTTTTTATCTTCGTTTTTACCGCTAAAACAGACGATCGACCATAATAGTAAATTTGTACGCGTGTAAACGGGGTCACGACCCAGACAGAAAATTGTTCAAGTCTGATTGGAAATATTAAAAGTTTGGGGTTTAAGGGAGAAGCTAGATTTGCCTCACCCTTGGGCCGAAAGAAGTCATCAAGGTTAAGCTTAGCACACTAAAAAAACGATGATTAGATCAGTTTGAAATTGACTTGCAGCTTCGTCTTTTTGAGACAGTAAAATTGTATTTGTTTATTACGTTCATTTTGTGTTGTTGTTCATTTCTTCCATGAGTTTGTCAAGATGAGGTTAGTATTTTGTCTACTGTCAGTGGAAGAGTCATTTTACTGATGATTATCTTATATATATATATATATATATATATATATATATATATATATATATATATATATATATATAATGTGTGTGTTTGTGTGTGTATGTATATATATATACATGTAAATAATTATATGTATATATATAGATGTATATGTATATATAGAGATGTATATATATATACATGTATATATATGTATATATATATATGTATATATATATATATGCGTGTGTATAGATATATGTATATTCATACGCTTATTTAATGTTCGTAGTAGGTTATCACCTTCAATCCTATATATATATATATATATATATATATATATATATATATATATATATATATATATATATATATATATATACTAGCAAAAGTACCCGTCGTTGACTGGGTTCAAAAACAGCCTACAGAAAATGGACTCTGATTTATGAAAAGTATGATAGGTTATGAAGAGCAAGAGTTGTAAAGAGATAGCTTCGAATTTGGGGGTATCAAAACCAAAGCAAAATATGATGAAAGTAAAAAGAAAATAGATAAACCCCATAATTTATTATACCATACCTGTTCACACTGAAACACTTATCACAATATTCTGTGGATCTATATTAAAAAAAACTTGTTAAACTTTCTGATATATTTCCATTCTATGGAGGTCAGGCGCAAGCGAACACCCCATGATTTTATTCTACCATATTTCTTCAAACTGAAACATAATTATCAAAGTATACTTACGCAGATAAATATGAAAAGTCTTTATTAAAGTTTGTGCCTATTTCAATTCTATGGAGGCCAGGCGCGAACGCAGACCCCACAATTTTATACCATCCCTATTTAAGTTAAAACATACTTATCAAAGTATTATTATGTACATCTATATCAAAAACACTTGTAAATGTTTTTGTTTTTAATTTTTAAATGTTTTATTTCCATATTGTGGACCAGGCGCGAACGCAGACCCCACAATTTTAATGAACCACCGTTCTGACAGATAAAACCTACCCATTCCCGTGTCTTGATACATCTTTTATCATTATATGTAATCAGTTTTTTTTAAATAGTCAACCATATAGGAGCCTATTCGTGACCAGACGCACACACTGACACACACAGACATTCAGCTTTATATTATATATATATATATGTGTGTGTGTGTGTGTATATATATATATTTATGTGTGTGCGTGTGTATATATATGCGTGTGTGTATATATATGTGTGTGTATATACATATATGTGTATATATATATGTGTGTGTGTGAGTATATATATGTATATGTGTGTGCGTGTGTATATATGTATATATGTGTATGTGTTTATATATAAATATATATATATATATATTTATGTATGTATATATATATGTATATATATATGTGTAGGTTTATATATATACACACATAAAAACACACATATATATATATATATATATATATATATATATATATATATATATATATATATACGGCGTGCAAATTATTAACGACATAACATTTTTTTTTACCAGTTTCAGAAACTTTCCTGTAGTTTCGTATCAAAAGCTTCGGAAACGTTGGAAATGCTGAGCTGCCCGTAATATGAAATTTTCGTACTGTTCCACGCAATGTAAATATCTTGCCATCGTAATTGCTGAATCCACGGTATTTGAGGTGTGTCAAATTATTATCAAGGCAGTTTGTTTCGTTAATAAAATGGGCCGTAAAGGTGGATTGTTTAGTTCAAAAAAGCCCTATTACAGAACAGCTAGCAAAAGTTAAAACTACCCTCGAAATATCGAAAATGATAGGAAGGTACCATCAAACTGTGAAGAACTTTGTCAAGAACCCTACAAAGCTACGTAAGAGCGCTGATAAAGGTAAATCTAGAGTTGTTTCACGCCGTTCTCTACTCCAAATTAACCGTGAAGTTGGTAAGAACCCTGGGCAGACAAGTCGAGAAGTCTTTGACCAAGCCGGATTAAAAAATGGTTCAAAAAGTACTCGATGTCGCCTTCTGAAATCAGTGTCAAAGTCTGTTGAGCCTGTGACAAAGCCTCCATTAAAGCAACATCACATACAAAACCGATTGAAATGGGCAGAGGAAAACATGAAAACGGATTTTCCAAAGTTTTGTTCACGGATAAAGTGCGTGTAACTCTAGATGGCCCAGATGGCTGGAGCAAGGGATGGGTCCTAGATAGGTGGTGGTGGGATAATGATTTCGGCTGGGATCATCGGAGGTACTTTTGTTGACCCCTGGAGAGTCCCAGCAGGCGTAAAAAGAACCTTTGGGGTATCATGAAGCGACGCCTCCATGCAATTCGACGCCAATTTAAGAGCAAAGATGAGTTGTGGGATGCTCTCCAAGTGGTGTCGCCAAGAATAACTGTTGATGAAATCAGAAATTTTACTAATTCTGTGGACCAACGTCTTTTACAAGCCATTCATAAAAAAGGATCGCATATGCCTTACTAATTATGTCAACATAGAAATTGTTATGTAGTTATTGTGTTCTAAGCATTTTTTCTAGTTCATTTAATGTTTGAAAATTATTTCAATAACTATGTTATGAGTTTATTGTGTTTTTTTCTCAACCTCGTTAATAACTTGACACACTGAAATTAACCGATGTTCCTATCTTCTGCCATAGTTTTGCTAATACTGATTTAAATACTTTTATTTTCGGACTGGAGTCGTTGAATAGTATTGTAAGCACTTTCTCAAAATTTCATGGATTTTTATTCACTCGTTCCTTAAGTATTAAAAAAATGTAAACTACTTAATAATTTAATACAGTGTATATATATATATATATATGTGTGTGTGTGTGTGTGTGTGTGTGTGTGTGTGTGTGTGTGTGTTATTTGCTTTTGTTTTTGCGATACGTTTTAGTTACGAAAGTGCATTTTTACCTAAATGCGAGTTGGGAATAATTTTCCCTTTAACCAACTTGGTACCCCCAAATGGGGAGCGGCATACATATTGTTTTTAAATATAATAATCCACTGACACGTGTTTCGTCGTCCACGACTCATCAGTGTGCTGAATCTAGCGAGATTCGTAATCGGGAGCATGCGCTAATGAGCCTATATATATATATATATATATATATATATATATATATATATATATATATTGATACGCTCATTCGTAGTATGTTATCACCTTCTATCCTCCTTGTAAATAAATAGGATCTCCTGATCACCGAAGAATCAATGTAAAATAAATAAATGCATGATGTTGGAGTGGAATTTCCACAGGTCCCGCTTATATAGTATATAATAATTAATATTATACTTAACTTTGCTGAGTCTAGTTTTTTCTTCTTTTTTTACCACGGTATTAAAATGACCAAAACACAGTCTATTATTTTCTGTTAATGGCATATCTTGCTGGTTCCTACAGATCTGGGAGGCCCACTTTTCCATGCTTTATCACCTCCCTTTAGGAATAGTTAGTTTATAGCTAATCGTATGATGCTCCCATACTAGAAAATACCGACTGGGCTGCCTAGGCTATTTTTTTTTCAGGATAGAATGCCCTTTTTCTAGGGCGCTGGTTCTTCAATCCCGCTTCCTAACACTTTTTTTTTTTTTTTTTTTTTTTACAAAGGCATCACCACATTATCAAGGCCCAGAGGCCACTCAAGGATAAGGGTTAAAGAGTGTACAGTAGAAATTGGTCAATATAGTAATCATTAGTAATGAAAATTTGGTAAATTTAATAACTTATATTGAACGGCTCATCAAGAACTTATTTACTTTAGACTTGAACACAACCATATTGTAGTCAGCCGGAAAGCAGGAAAACGGAAGACAATTCCACAGGCGTGCAGTTCTAAGAAAGAAGCTTTGTTCATGGAATATACGTTTAGGTTTAGGCACAGATAAAGAGTGGGGGAAATTATTGATAGTGTTTACAGCTAGACGAGTGTTTCTTGTGAAAGTTTGGCGAGGGGGGACCATAGATTGAAGCTCAGTTGAACACTTTCCATGAAAATAACGATACATCAGAGACAAACTCGCAACATCTCTTCTGTAAGATAGAGGTTGCAAGGAGGAGAAAAGGACATCTCCTACGAGGCTACTTGTAGCCCATCACTCTCTACAGTGGTAAAAGATGGCCCATCTCTTCATCTTTCCTGTTATTGGTCAATGAAAGACATTTTCTGTTAGACTGAAGACAATTTTTTTTATTGTTACAATACACAAGATACTTTTAGGGGAATTTTGGATTTCTTTACATTTAACACTCAGCTTGTGTCTAACTTTACGCCTTTATTTTTACATTTTTAATATTTGGAATCTTCGGACTACTGTCAACTACTTAACAAATAGTTTTTTCACTGTAAAAAAAAACTACTTGATGAAATTAAGTGAAATTTTTTATCGGAGAACTTTGTTCCATAGCAGATACATACAATTTAAATTGTTTTCGATATTTTCATTTTTTAATGTCTTCACTAAACTGTACAAGTGCCCAATTTTTTAATATATTAGTAGAAAAAAATTTTAATAAAATATATTTGTTGTTTTCAAGTCGGTTTCTATTTAACCCATAGTTGGGACCTTAACAGGTACTATCACTTCGGGTCAGAGTGGACCTGGGAGCAATGGCAATTTAAGGGTGGCTCCACACTCCCCAAGGCCCACAATCTGGGCCTCACCATTAAATATAGCTTAAGGTCATATCCAGGACCTATACTCTTATAAATTTGATTTTGTTTTATTTATTTGCGTTTGTGTGTATTGATGTTTATAATAAAAACCTTTTTTTTTTCTATTAGTATCTATTTGCTTCCCCACAAAAGCAAAATGTGACACAAGGTCGTTTTTAAACTGGGGTTAAACCAGTTCCCCGAAAAGAAGGCAAAAGGGGCACTATGGTTGGGACCAAAAAAATATTATTATCTTAGCATAGAGGATATCCCCTCCATTGACCGAGACAAATTACCTTAACTCTAGCATCAGGACAGATACTACACTTTGATTCCGGCCCGAAGGCCAAGACCTTTTTTCTATTTATTTAAAAAAAAAGAAAACTTTTTTTTTTATGGGTTGTGGAATTGCAATCATCTGCAAAATATCTAGCTACTTTACATATTCTTTTAAACATTCATTTTAATTAATTCCTTATTAGATTTTTTCGCTTTTCTTATGGGATGATCCTCTTTAGTTAACTATTACATGTAATTATGTTCATGCAGCTATTCTACATGCTTAATACATTCGTAATATCTGCATAAAAAGTTTATAGTAAACACCAAACTCTTTCCATATATATTTATGTATGCATATATATTTTTTGTTTAAAAAATGTTGCCTACCAAACTCCTCCTACAGTTTTTGATTTACAAGCATGAAACTTCATCTAATAGGTAGTTGAACTCATGATAAGTTTTATATTTGGTTTTTAGCTCGGGGAAATCGGTACAAAAGTGTGAAAAAAATTTTTTTTAATGAAATTTGCCAGGTGAAAGTCGAACGACGGCATTACCAAAATGCATGCATAACGTAATAGCTATCGGTTCATGTTTTAACTTTAAGCTTTATAGCAAGCATGCTTTCGTAGCTCAGTTATTAACGGCAGAGTAAAAACTGAATCGTAAGCTAAACGTTTTGGTTTCGATTCTTGGTGGTGGCGCACGAGTTATTTCTTTTTATAACTTTTTAAATCATTACTATATATTGGATCCAATATAATCTATATATTAATACGATAGCGTGTGTGTTATTTTCTGTGTCATGCTTACATCCGGGTCGTTTAAATGTACTTCCATTTCTTGTCATAAATATTTTTACCAAGAATTCTTCATAAGTTTTGATTTCGGTTTCGATTATAACTGATGGCACTCCAGTAATTTATTTTTTTTATATATATAAATAATTTTATCAAGAATTCTTCATAAGTTTTGGTTTCGGTTTCGATTATGATGAAAGAACTCAAGTTATATATATATATATATATATATATATATATATATATATATATATATATATATATATATATATATATATATACTTATATTTTTTTCATAAGTTTTTTCGGTTTCGATTCAAGCTAATGCACTCAAGTCATATGGATATAATTTTTTTATTTTGGAAATCGCAACTTTATAATATGTAAAAATCGATAGAACATTAACTCTATAATAATATATTCGAAATCTGCAAGAATTAAAATATTATACTTAAACGTGCTTTAAGACCGGGCTTTGTCGGGCATTCCTGCTGGCTTAGATAAATACTTGTGCAGTTTTAACAAAATAGCTGCAATGATATCAGAGCGTCACCATTTACGCTGAACATCTACAGAATTCCAATATCAATATATTATATATGAATGAGCCCCCCTGTGGAATTTCCACAGGTCCCGCTAGTACAAAAAAATAATCCGAAAACTGCATTGATCAAAATATCATTTTTAAGCGTATTTTACGATGGGGCAGTCTCCTTGTTGTTTTATAATTCTGCCGTCCTTTGGTACCAGATACCATAACTTTTATGCTGAGTTCATTGAAACACATACGCACTTCGTTGCTTTCCTTTAAAAACTGTGTTCGTCCATAATTCCCCCATGTTGCTTATATACGACTTCATATCCGCCTACTTGTCTCAGTGACTTCCGTTCTCACAATACTGAATGCGATTACCAGTTAACATAACATCTATGTCGAGGCCAATGTTATGCCTCTTTTATTTGACGATACTGTTCACGTCTTCAATCTGTTTCACGGTTTTATCTCCCTAATGCTAAAATCTAGAAATAATTTTTATACGGACTAATATATGAAGATTGAAATCATTAGAATTTATTATTACTTGAAGGTCACCGCTTATTAAGGCCCGGAGACCACTCGAGGATAAGAGATAATGAGTGTAAGGTAGACGGTGAGACAACACCGTGATGATCAGTAAAGGTGGAACTTGGGTAGAGTTTATTTTAGTGTGGGGACGATTAATCGGAATCGGGAATCAGAAACATCGAAACTTTTGGTGGTATCGGAATTGGTATCGGAATCTTAAAATGTGTATCTATTTTCCGGTGCCAAAAACGATTCCTTTAATGATCTTGTTTGAAACAAAATCTTCCGCTGCGAGTAGAAATAATCAAATAATAAATATTTATTAATTTTAAGTTAACAGTAAAGTTAAAAGCTATAAACCACCCCCACAAGTGTTTTTTTTTGTTTTGTTTTTTTTACGTTTCGATAAAATATATGTACATTTAACAGGTGTTTTTTACTGTAATCCTGACAAAATAACGACTTTATAGTTAAATATTTAGAGATTTATAAAGAATCGGAATCGGTAATTGTATCGGAATCGGGAAATATATTGGAATCGTACCATCACTAGAAACTTTATTTAGAGGCATATGGTCGTACAACAATGGCTCATTTTTTTACGCAGATGTTTGAATTATTGTTGTACACTCGTGAGCAAAAAAAAAAAAAAAAATGGGCCAAGAGTGAAAGAAGGAAGAAATCGATTTTTCAATAATTTTCCATTCAATTTTAACTGAAAATTTCTATTTTGCAGATCATTATTATTACAACATATAACAATAAGTGGACAAAATTAATCCTACAAACGGTAAGACCGCATCTTGGCGAGGATATAAAAAAAACGAATTGCAGAATTAAGGCAGTCCAAAATGACTTACAAGCAGATTTTTGATATTTTAAGAAAAGAAAATGTGAAAACTTTCTGCAATGAAGCGAAATGGTCAAAGGTTCCAAGTCGAGCGCTCGATAAATAGGAAATCTGGATCTAGTCGCCCTAGAGCATTCACATTGAAGGACGACTACAGGCTTAAATTAACTGTTTTGAAGGATCGAAAGAAAACTTATGTTGACATAGCAAAGAATTCAAAACAATTCTCTTTCTAGGTATACAATATCTAGACGAATGAAAGAAATAGAATTTTCTTCTAAAAGGTGTGCAAAGAGGAACATATTTGACAGAAAGAGATTTTTCTCGTATTATTGCAAGAAAGATACAGACTGGTTCAGGAATGTTTTCTGGTCAGATGAATCAAGATTTTGTTGGTTGGTTGGTTGTTTTTGTTTTACGGCATATCAACCCTTTTCGGGTTATTTAATGCCGAATCCAAAGATTTTGAAGAAAAAAATTTTTAATAGAATATATTTGTTGTTTTCACGTCGATTTCTATTTAACCCATAGTTGGGACCCTAACAGGTACTACCACTCCGGGTCAGAGTGGACCTGGGAGCAATGGTAATTAAAGGGTGGCTCCACACTCCCCAAAGCCCACAAGCTGGGGCCTCACCACTGGATATAGTTTAAGGTCATATCCAAGACCCCCATTGAGGGACTTTTACCCTCTGCAGGGGGGTAGTCGGCGTATTCTAATGCCCCACCAACAGGGCCATCAAGATTTTGCCTTGTTAGTGATGCTCCCTAACGGTGCAATCGAAGAACTGGAGAAAGATTTTCACCAATTTGCATAAAAACGACAGTTAAACACGGGAATGGGGGGATAATGGTATGGGGAACTTTTACTGCAACAAGAGGTGGGGAACTTATTAGATGTTAGAAGTCAATCAATGCAAAGGAATACATTCGAATATTAGAAACAGGACTGGTACCAAGTATCCAGAAGCTGGGAATATCCCAGAACATTATTTTTCAACATGATAATGCACCTGCACATACTGCTAAAGTCACAAAAAATAGTTTTCTGGTAATTCAATGGATGCGATGTTTTGGCCAGGCCAAAGCCCCGATTCTAAACCAATCGAGACTATTTGGTCCATAATATCTCGGCATTTGCTAGAAACACTTTTTCGAACAATGACAAACTGTGGAAAGCTGTGCAAAGCGAATGGAATAGCAACTCCTCTTCACAGTGTTCCACTTTGGTTGAGAGCATGTCTAAAAGGATTGATCTTTTAAAGAAATAAAAAGGGAATGCGATTCCATACTACGCATTTATTTAAGTAAATGTCTTGTTCTGTTTTATTAGTCCCGTTTAAGTTCCCTTGTTCAATTGTTCTTTGTTCAATATAGGTTTTAGTGCAATAAAATTTGTTTGGCCCATTTTTTTTTTTTTTTTTTTTTGCTCACAAGTGTATTCTGCATCATCATTCAACGTGTATTGGTTGAGCTGTAAAGGGTAGATCTGGTAGATTGCATCTGAGGTTCCGCTTCTCCACAATCGCAGATGGTCTTGTCAGATGTGTGACCCCCCCCCCCCATCAGGTCGCTGCAACTTTTGAGCGGTGCATTCATATGCTCTCTAACTGAACGAAAACCACTGGGTTATGTTCGGAATTCTATACGACATTATGATTTCAAAGTCAGAATGTTATGTTTTCAATTACGAAACGATGCGGATATTTTTCCTTGAAACATCTCCACCCCCTCAAATAAAAAAATAAGATAAAACAGACGAAATGCAGGTCTTTCTTAATAGGACGGAATCAATTCATATCTTTAATTTTCTTTTAATAACATTATCATTTCCTTTATAGTTTTGATTCCACATACTTTAAACAAATAGATATCCACTATTCCGCGATGCGTTTCACGGTGGCGTTTATTCTGCATTGCATACAACTTTAAGTTAGCCTAACTCGTCCCTTTACCGAAACCTGACCTAATCCTAACCTACCTTAACACTAACGCAAACCCGATGCATATCTAGATGAGGAACTCATAACAGTTGCCCAAGCGCGTATGCGTGTACTGCGCATGATGCCGTTGCTTTATTCTGTTAGCAGTGGGTGTTTTTTGCTAGAGAACGAAGTATATATCTGCAGCAGGTCGGAAGATCCATCAATCGAAACAAATCAATACGAACCCGCAAATTTAAATTATTTAGAAACTCCCTCCCCACCCAAAAATGGAATAAAACAACGTTACTAATTTATCATTGTTAGCTCTAAAAGAAATACGGCTAAAAAAAAAGAAAAAAAGAAAAAAACAAACTAACAACATCATCAACAACAACAACAACAGCAACAACAATAACAATAACAATAATAATAATAATAATAATAATAATAATAATAATAATAATAATAATAATAATAATATACGGGGATTTAAAATTGGCCTAGATTTTTGAAAAGTCAGTATGTAATTGTAATACATTTTATGAGAAGACTGACTAATTTTTATGATTTCAGATTCAAAGGATCTGCTACAGCAGGAATTAGAATACACCCTACTAAAGCCTGATTGTCACACCTGGTGAATTTTTAAAAAATGAAACCTATGCGTGAGGAAACTTTAGAAGGACGATATGCAATAAAATTCTGTTTTAAAATTGAAAAAGTACCACAGAAACTGCTTTTAGACCATCTTACACGAATCAAACATCAGTTTTTGAGTCGCATAAGAGATTAAAGGATGGTGAAGAGATTGTGAGGGATGATAAGAGGTGTGGGAGGAGTAAGGAAGTCAGAACACCATACTTGATTGGTCAAATAAAGGATTGCATAAATAAGAACTGCCGTGTGCCTACATCGAGAGAAGTTTCTGGAACGGTACAACAAGTGCATTGCAGCTGGAGGAGATTACTTTGAAGAGAACTAGTTTTATGTGTGTACTATAAATAAAAGTACCCATACGAAAGGAGTCTGGAAACTTATTTAAGACACATCGTATTTCCTGGCCTGTAATAGTTTCCTTACTCAACCACCAAACAGTAACATAAACAAGTGAAGCATACGTTGTCCCCTGTGAAGGGGCATAAAAAAATTACAAATTTCAGCATTTGACCCCTCCATTTAGCCTCAAAAGTCCTCAGGGGCTGTCAAATTCTGGTGAAAATGAACAAACTGGGCAGTTTTAGCCGTTAACCTATGTAAATTTGAGTTCTGCACCATACAAAAAAGAAATGAATGACTCCATTATTTGTTCCCCTCACGTATTTTAGCCCCCCCCCCAAATCCTCACGTCCTTAATATATTTAAATTTAATTTCAATGGAAATCAAGAGTCGGTAAACGCAAAAGTATCGAATAGTCAGCGGATTTATTCAGATAATACAATATAATAACAACTTGAATAGAAGACGTTAAGTACTTTTAAAATTCATCCTAAATGTTTAAACTTGTCTTTCTTGTTTTATTTATGTATATGTATTTATTTGTCTCTACTTTCCTGTCTTATTCGTCACCCACCCCCCCGCCTTCGCGACTATTGAAACAGATAAAACACTGTTTAGCCATGCTACAAAGTAAACTAGCGATAAAAAAAGCAAAATGCCGGGAATTATTTTTCTCTATTAGAGTAGATAAAGTTAGGACTTTTAAACAAAAAAAAGTTAGGACTTTTTTTTGTTTAAATATGTAAATTTTATATTTACACATCTGAACGTAATGACTTTTATTCTATAAATAGATGGGCAAACGTGCACAAATTATCCGGAAATAGAAATCTTCTTACGCTCTAGAAAGACACGACAATATGCCAGTTGGCAAATAGATGCCAGACCATTATGGCAAACAGACGTTAAGTATTTTTAAAATTCATCCTTAATGTTTTTCATGTTACCTTTTTTAAACTTGTTTTTCTTGTTTTATTTATGCATACGTATTTATTTGTCTCTACTTTCCCGTCTTAATCGTCACCCCCTTCGCGACTATTGAAACAGACAAACCCCTGTTTAGCCATGCTACAAAAGTAAACTAGCGATAGAAAAAAAATGCCGGGAATTATTTTCTCTATTAGAGTAGATAAAGTTAGGTCTTTATTTAAATAATATACTTAATATATACTATTACTGCAAGCTTGCCTATATTGAAAATGCTTGCTTCCTGGCTAGCCAATCAAACCATCTAATATAGTTAGTCTTATTCTCAATTATATTCGAAATATAATACAGTGACATTAGCAAAGATAAAGTCACCTATGAAAACGAACCTCCTAAATTAAAACCTTGAATAATTATCTAAACTCGAATTTAAATTAATATTAAGCCGACTTTACAAATTGATAAAAGTTAATTATTGGAGTTTAATTATAAGGTGAGGCTATAATTATTCAAACTCGATAGATAACGACAAACTTCCACCCATTAATATGAGAGGGGAGATTATCATCAAAAGTGCCCTGAATTGATAACTTAATAATAATAGATCTGACGGAATGGTTAATTGTAGGCATAGACCAATTCATACCATCTAAAAATTTCTAACAAAACCTAACAGCAAGCCATGGTTTTCTCCAGAAATTGCTGCTGCTAACACGCACAGAAATCACTTTTTCCATAGCTACCAACGTAATAGATGCACTGAGACAAAAGCTGCTTTCATGACTGCCAGCAACCACTGTAAAAGAGTAATAAAAATGTAAGAAAGCTATATACCCAGTCTGTAAAATCCAAGGAAGCTGACTAGCGGCTTGATTCCCACCAGTTTTGGCAAATAACAAATAGGATCCTGAACAGAAGTGTGCGTTCTATCCCAACCATTATCAATGGACCAGAGGTCATCTCGTCAGAATCAGACAAGGCCAAACTATTTGCAAAGAACTTTGCAGCTAATTCTACCCTATGCGACGAAGGCCATCAACTCCCCATATTTCCTCCTATAACACAGAACACGCTAGGTAACATACAAATATCCGTGCATGAGGTCGCCAAGCTAATCAAGAACCTTGATTCCAGAAAAGCAACTGACCCTAACGGCATCCCAATTATAGTGTTAAAAAAGCTTCAACCAAAACTTGCTCCCATACTTACGAAACTGCTGCCTTAAGGAAAAGTGCTTTCCGACTCCCTGGAAGACCTCATCAGTTTGCCCTGTATTTAAGAATTCGGGTGATAAGTTATCTCCCTCTCAGTACAGACCAATAAGTCTCCTGTGTGTTATGAGTAAGTTGCTGGAACCCATATTAAATAGAGAAATAGTCAACCACCTCAGCAGAAACAACCTTCTTAGTGACACAATATATGTTTTCTCAATCATTAAATCATATCTCTCCGATAGGCTCATAAGAGTAGTGGTCGATGGACAAAAATCAGAGGCCTGCAGTATTTATGCTGGAGTCCCTCAGGGGTCAATCCTGGGGCCAACTCTCTTCCTGATCTACATCAATGACCTTCCTAAACACACACTTAAATCATTCGTTGACATCTATGCTGATGACACGACCATCTACGGCAACACATCAAAGGCTGCTAATGACAAAGTTCTCTCTGATTCTCTCTCCTCTGATCTCGAGCGTGTGGTTCAGTGGGGGAAGA
>NC_136508.1:22250402-22260402 GCF_053919585.1 Euprymna scolopes
CTGTATATCAAATTTCGAGTCTGCAGACTTTAAATTGACAGAGTTATTGCGTAGAGAAATGTACACAGACAGACAGACAGAAAGACAGATACACAGACATGTTCACTTCTATAGATATACTAGCATGGATGCCCGGCGTTGCCCGGGTGTTTGGAGGTGTATGCTGAGCAAAAAGAAAACGGTCAATTTCTTTAACTTTGACCCCCTATTATTACCCTTTAACATTTATTTTTGGGCTACAATCGAGTTATTAAGTTAGATCCATGTCCAAGATACCGATATCTAAAATTTCAAGTGTTTAGACCCAAAATTATCGGAGGAGTTTGGTAGAGTTCTGAAAAGTTAAATCGTTGAACTTTGACCCCTTAACAGCCAAATTTCTGGCCGAAATCCGATCACATAAATTTTCCCAAATCTCAGTACCCTGTATATTAAATTTCGAGTATGTAGACTAAAAATTGACAGAGTTATTGCGTAGGGAAATGTACACAGACGGACACACAGACAGACACACAGACACCTTCACTTTTATAGATATGTAAATAGATAGATTGCTAATGGAATATATATATGTGTGTGTGTGTGTGTGTGTGTGTGTGTGTGTGTGTGTGTGTGTGTGTGTGTGTGTGTGTGGTTAGAAACATTTCACTGGTTATAAAAATGTTGGAACAAACCAATGTAATGTATAAATTCGAATGTTCTATGGGAGAATGTAACTCAAAAAATAATACATACATTGGGCATAAAACGACAATTGTCCCGGCGAATAACCATGCATCTAAATTATACTAGTGCTATATATAAACATTTGATAAAAGAACATAACTGCCCCCCTCCAATCTTAGAAATGTACTCGTTGACAACATAAAAATTATACAACATGAAAATAATATTAAATATATATATTATATATTAGAACCCTTAAACCCACTATAAATGATATTGCATTCGAGAAAAACAGTAACGTTCTAAATAGTCTAGCGCAGTCCATATTGGATGGACTTTATTAATGGTGTCCACAAACTTGCTGATTTTAATACTCGAATTTTTAATCGGCCTATGTTTTTAATCGACTTTTCATCGACTCTATATATATTTTAACTTATCGCCGTTTACTGTATATCTTAGTTTTCACTTTTAATTCTAATTTTCGCTCCTTCGGACTTTTACTTCAACACATGATGATTATTCGTGGACGAATGGAAAGCGCTTGAGGCAGCGAAAACTATGGAACAGTAATTAATATTTTTGATTTTGATACAAACAAGATTATACGAAAAATCGAATCATAAGGCAAAGTGTCTCGGTTGCATATAATAATATTTGAATGAAAAAATGCTGCTATATATATATATATATATATATATATATATATATATATATATATATCTTTACTCCTATGAATTCGTTTTTCTTTTGTGTGTATTGATATTCATATTAAAACCCCTCTTTTCTATTTATTTAAAAAGAAAATACAATTTTCTTATATATGGGTTGTGGAATTGCATTCACTAGAATAAGATCTAGCTAATTTGCATATTCTTTTAAACATTCATTTTAATTAATTCTCTATCAGTTTTTTTTCGATTTACTAATGAGATGATCATCTTTTGTCAATTATTACGTGTAATTATGTTCATGCAGATATTCTAGATGATTTATACTTGCATAATATTTGCGTAAAATGTTTACAGGAAACACAAAATTGTTTCGATTTATATTTATGTATACGTATATATTTTTGTTTAATCTATCTATCTTTCTATTATACCTATAAAAGTGAAAGTGTCTGCCTGTGTGTGTGTGTGTGTGCGTCTGTGTACATTGCCATACGCAATAACTCCGTCAATTTTTAGTTTACAGACTCGTACTGAGATTTGGGAAAATCGATCTGACCGGATTTCGGGCAGAAATTTGGCTGTTAAGGGGTCAAAGTTCAACGATTTGACCTTTGAGAACTCTACCAAACTCCTCCAACAATTTTGGTTTAAAGACTTGAAATTTTAGATATCGGTTCCTTGGACATGGATCTAACTTAATAACTTGATTTGAGCCCAAAACAATAAATGTTAAGGAGTAATAATAGGAGTCAAAGTTTAAAAAATTGACACCTCCAAACACCAAAGTTTAAAAAATTGACACCTCCAAACACCCGAGCAACGCCGGGCACCCATGCTTTTATATATATATATATATATATATATATATATATATATATATATATATATATATATATATATATATAATACACAGACGGCTGTTTATACGCATATTTTTTTTCAATTTTCTAATCGTTTTTTTTTTGTTGAGGGTGGGACATTATACTATATACCAAAAATTCACCGGCTATCCCAAGAAACTATTTTAGACTCTAACCAGCCCTTCAAGCCCCCATGTTTATATATTTCTTGCACTTTGTTCACCGGGGATATTCACCATGTAGTTTGGAGATTTATTTCATGAGTTCGTTTGTCCCTGTAATTACTGGGATGCTGAAGATCTTCCTAAGATTTCAGTGCTGTTTCACGGCGTATATGAAACCATATTAAGCGATCGTCTAACACTTCGCACATTTAACCCAGAATCATTAGTGACACTGACTTGCTCTAGGGTTTCTACTTTTTCCCTCTTGTCACATATTACTATGTCAGAGTAAAAAGCTGTTTTCTTCGCATGTAACTCTAGGAATTGATTAGTGATAGTGTTTACTTCTGACTTATTTCCAACTGTTTTATTCTTGTATATGTTCCTAGGAGTTGCTCTTCCACTACATATTCAATTTTTATTCCATCGTATCGCATTGTAAAGCACGAAAACATTACAATGGACTAAAACAAAGATATACTTACACACCGTGTACGCAATATTTAATGAAGAACGGCTGAAAGAAAAAACTCTAGTAATATATATATATATATATATATATATATATATATATACATATATATGTGTATATATATATATATTATTTTTCAAATATAATTATCTACTAACACGTGTTTCGTCGTCTACAAGTCATCAGAGTGCCTGAATCTAGCGAGACCTGAAATCGGGACCCCATGATATATATATATATATATATATATATATATATATATATATATATATATACGTATGCGTGAGGTGCAGGTATGCCTGAAATCAATACGCGCATATGGGCCTGTATAATCGCCTCCTTGGGGGCAGGGGTGTCGATGTGTGTATGTATCTGTGTATTAACGCATCCATGCCTGCGCACACGTACCCAATTTTAACACCTTAAAGAAAATTTGACATAAGCGGGAGCAACGCGGGTGTCTATGCATGCAGGTGCACAGATGTCCATATTTTTGCGCACCAGAGCAGGGATTGTATGTGTACATGTGACCGTTTCTTTTAGGTATATATGTGAGTACGTGCGCATGTGTGTACCCGTGCCCGCGGCCGCTAGCTAACCCTCTCCAAAAAATTAACAACAAAATAAAAAATAAAAAAGTAAATAAACCGAATCATAGCCCCCCCCCGCCTCCAAACATAAGCGAACACCCAACAGGTCAAGACATACTTACCAGGAAATCATCTCACCAACGAGACGCAAAAACTTTAACATTAAGACTCGAATTTTAAAATAATCCCCCTCCTCCTACCCCCACATATTCCCTTTCCACTCCATGTATCCCTATGCCCTCAGCCACACCAGAAATGAACTTCCCAGACCCTCCCCCACAAGTTCCTTAAACCCCAAAACTAAACATTACCGACATACCAAGCGCCCCCTAGCACCTTCCCCCTTGTTCCCTTCCCCTTTTTTTCTGCCGCCCTCCTCGCACCCTCCCCCTGTCCACATTCACTCTTTCACTCTTTCATCTCATAATAACGAACATTCTGTAAAAGTCTGAAGAAGCTACAGACGGCCAAAAAAAATGGCCGGGTAGCTGAAACAATAATGCAACTTAACATAAAGATACGGTAATAAAAAATAAAACATATATATATATATATATATATATATATATATATTTGTAGATGCCGCAAAACATTCCTAGATGTTGCAAAGCATTCTTAGATGTCGTAAAGCATTTCTAGATGCCGCACAAGCATTCGTAGATGCCCAAAGCATTCTTAGATGCTGCAAAGCATTCCTAGATGCCGCAAACGATTTTTAGATGCCGTAAATCATTGCTAGATGTCGCAAAACATTTCTAGATGCCGCAAAATATTCATAGATGCTGCAGAGCAGTTCTAGATGCCGCAAAGCATTCCTAGATGCTGCAAAACATTTCTAGATGCCGTAAAGCATTACTAGATGCCGCAAAGTATTCCTTAATGCCACAAAGCATTTCCAGATGCCGCAAAGCATTCCTGGACTCCTCAAAATATTCCTAGATACTGCAAAGCATTCTTAGATGCTGTAAAGCATTTCTAGATGCCCCAAAACATTCCCAGACTCCGCAAAGCAATTCTAGATGCCGCAAAATATTTCTAGATGTCGCAAAGCATTCCTAGATGCCGCAAAGCATCTTAGATTCCGCAAAGCACTCCTAGATGTCGTAAAGCATTTATAGATGCCGCAAAGCATCTTAGATTCCGCAAAGCACTCGTAGATGTTGTAACGCATTTATAGATGCCGCAAAACATTCCTCAGTGCCGTAAAGGATTCTTAGATACCGCAAAAAATTTTCAGATGTCGTAAAGCATTAGTAGATTCTGCAAAGCATTCCTATTTGCTGTAAACATTCGTAGATGCCGTAAAGCATTCCTTAATGTCGCAAAGCATTGCAAGATGTCGTAAGTCTTCTATTCAAATAACTTATTACATTGCACTGCTACACTTTTGAATTCCCTCCCTGTTTCATGTTCCCTGGTTATACTGACATGCAGAAGTTTAAATGTAACGTAAACTGATATCTGGCTGATCTCCTGAAAAATATGGTCCCCAAAAAGTAGTCTTACATGTCTAGATGCCAATATGCCTTGTTTGAGCCGAATATGAATAAAATACAAAATAATATATATTTTTTTAATAGCACGCTTATTTGTTTTTATATTTTCTGCCCTTCCCGCCTTAATCGGTGGCTGGCGGCGCCAAATTAATGGCTCCGATACACGTTCCACTTTGCGCTGCAAATGTTTCAACTCTGACGCGCGACCAGAAGAAAAAAAAAAGAATTAATCCGATGTACTGTTAACCTGAACACCCAACCGCCATCACCACCACTGCCGCTAATCTGTCTTGCACAAAAGAACTGAGGATTAATTCGCTAATCGCACGTAATCCGATTACAATTTTAAGAACCTCCATTATTGCCAAATTTAACATTACACATTCTTCTACCTGATCTCACTGTCCATTTTTTTATGTGCTCGTCATGATCTGTTGCATTTAGTTTTGCGATCTGAAATTATTAAGTGAACAATTTAAAAGCTAAGACGATATACCGATAGAATAACCGATATAAGGACTTTTTTACTACGTTGTAACCACTTATAAAGGCCGAAAGTCTACTCGAAGATAATGGTTAGCTGATCAGTGAGACAACACCCTGCGTCTTTGTAATGATATGATGATAATGATTAGAAAGGATTTGGTTATTTAAAATTGTTGTTCAACAGGAATTTGTTTACATTTGACTTGAAAATGAACAACTATGTTGCAGTCAATCGGGAAACAGCCCCGCAGCACCATCTTCCACAGACAAGCAGTTCTAGGAAATAAATTTTGCTCATGGAAGTTTTGTTTAACTTTAGCTAGAGAGAGAGAAAGAAATAGTAAAAAAGCGACAGAAATATTGGGAAATAGAGAGACAAATAGAGAGAGAGAGAAAGAGAAAGAGAGAGATGAATAGAGAAATAGAGAGTAAGAGAGAAATAGAGGGTGAGAGAAACAAAGAGAGGGAGAGAGAGAAATAGAGAGAGAGAAAAAAAAGAGAGAGAAAGGGAGAGATGAATAGAGAAATAGAGGGTGAGAGAAACAGAGAGACGGAGACAGATAGAGAGAGAAAGAGAGAGAGAAGAATAGATAGAGAGATAAATAGATATAAAGAGTGAGAAAGATAGATAGAGAGAAATATAAATAGAGAAATAGAGAAAAAGAAAAAAAGAAAGAGAGAGAAATAGAAAAAGAGAAACATAGATAGGGGAGAAATAGAGAGAGAGAGAGAGAGAGAGAGAGAGAGAGAGAGATGGAGAGAAAGATAAATAGATAGAGAGAAATAGAAAGAGATAAATAGAGGGAAGACGTGATTGTATGTAGACGGGATTTTGTTGTCAATATTTTACAGGGGGGATCAGTCAGACTACTGTCATGAAAATAAGGATAGAGTAGAGAAAGATTAGCAATATATCATATGTCAGAAAAAGTTATAAATGTATAAAGAAAAGGGATTCACCCACTAGATTTCGAAGTCGATTTTGTACTCTGTATCGCACGTTCGAAGAGAAAAAAAATATGGATCAAAGTAATGTTTCTACAAGGGTCGTTCAAAAAGTGATGGCTCTATTTTTTTAATTCAAAAACTAAAACGTTGAAGGGCAACAAAGACGGGAGAGACGCCATTCAAACAGAAAAGATTTTGTTATCCAGAATTCATTTTTCTACATAGTTTTCATAATTCTCAATGCATTTTTGTCAGCCTCTTATAATACCGCCGTCGTCGTAAAAGTCCGGATCGCGTTTTATAACTCACATCTCTGTCTTAATTTAAAATCGTCGAACCCATCTCCTACCTGTGCTGACATCAACCGCATCGGCCTCGTAAACGTTCAGTAGTCTAACAGAGTTCTTGTAGAGATCCAGGAAGCGTGGGTATCACGATATGTCATTTTTTTTTTTTTTCGTTTCGTCTCTGCGCCTATACGTGGTAAGCATAGGTATATCAATGAAGTTCAAAATACGAGGAACATCCCAGAAATAATTTCTCCTATTTTGATTCAGTCCCCAGGGATCAGAAATGTTTATGATGACTGAACTTATGCATTCATAAAAATGTTATCTCTCTATTGCAGATATTGACGGTATGAGACAATAAGAAACTCATGCCATAGATGTGCCTCAGAAGCAGTTATGGGTCACTGTATTTTTCCATGCAGAAAAATTGAAAGAATCAACATTCACTGGCGCCTGTTAAATGTTTACGAAGCTGGTGCAGTTGATGTCACCACTGGTAAAAGATGGGTTCGTCGATTTCAACCCCCTGCCATGGACATGTATCAAAAGCAGTTATGCGTTATTGAATTCCTAATAAAAGCGCATTAAGAATAGTGGTGACCAAGTCGAAAAATAAATTCTAGAGCATCAAAGGTCGCTCGTTTAAATAGCGCTAATGTCCTCGTAGATCTTTTAATTGTGTTTTACATAAATATTGATGTATTTCCGCACATTCGTAAATATGTTTCAGACAACTGGTTATAGATAACTAGATGTATCATTAGACGATGTTGATTTTAGGAAGGCTAAATTCTCAGTAAATAAGTTTTTTGAGAATAAATAAGTTCATTGAGAATTTGGCTTTTGTAAAATCAACAGCCCCAGCTGATGTGTCTAGTTATTTATTACAGGTTGACTGAAACATATTCGTAACTGTGCAGCGATACCTAAATGTTTAAGTAAAAAAGTAAATCAAACGTATATCTTGCTCTACTTTGTTATTGAGCATTGAGCACATTATGTAAACCTCCTTAAACTCATTGGCTGGTTTCAACTTTGCATAATATGAACCTGGAATTATATATATATATATATATATATATATATATATATATATATATATATATATATATAGTAATTTATAAAATATATATGGCGATTAAGCTACACTAAATATTCTGCGTTTCATCCAACTATAGGATTCGTCAGGCTTATGCGCATAAGCCTGACGAATCCTATAGTTGGATGAAACGCAGAATATTCAGTGTAGCTTAATCGCCATATATATTTTATAAATTACTAACTAGCTCTACCTACGTATTGAGCACTTTTGAAGTAAATACTTAAAGTTTACGCATAAATCTATACTTTCATATATTAAATTTATGCGAATAAATGAAGTAGTTATATATATATATATATATATATATATATATATATATATATATATATATTCCATGATTTTTTTTTTGGGGGGGGGTACAAAATTAAATATATCAATCAGGGAGTCAAGACTTTTATCACGCATGATTAAAAAAGGTGGGTTACGAAGAGGAAAGAAAAATAAAGGGGGGAGTCAGCTGACCGGTTTCGCCCTGGCTTTTTCAAAGCTGTATCGAGGAATTAAAAAAGGAAAGGTTTAAATTATGTCCATGATAAAAATAAAGTTACGTTGCGTTCTGTTCACAGGTGAAAAAAAAAGAACAGGTAAGCGTTTAAAATAAAGCAAGGTTATATTTTCGTAAATCCTAGAGATTAATCACGCTCAAACCTAAGAGACATTCCCTCTGTTTACAGAGAGAAGGCCTCTCCAACCGAACGTGAATAGTCTCCAAGGTCTTTCGATGAAATGTGGAGTGAGCATGACTCAGAATTGAAAAAGAGTTCGTGCTAAAGCTCGCTTCACATGACGGGTTTTAACGAGTTTTATAAGACCATATGTGTTGGCAAGTACGTTGTTTTGATTTCTTCTTTATTTTAACGTGTTTTACGGATTTTACTTTTACAGGTCGTCGCACTCATGAAGTGTGCAATACTGACGACCTAACCATATGGGCCATGGCGCAATCTATTGACTATGCCTCGATTTTTTTAAATTCTTATATTTTTTTTTATCCAGTTCTACATTCTACGATATGACAAGCAACGCGTCATACAACTAAGATAGTTACTGCTGGTATGCAGGCGGTAGATATCAAATCTACAAACATTAATTGAAATTAAACAAATAAATGTTTGTTTATTTTATAAAATCGTTCTGTTTTAATTTGGCTCATAAACGTATAACATAGCATTATATTTTTAAAATTTTAAACAGCTGAATTATTTTTGATCTAGGCACAATAAAGTTTAAAAAATATTCTGAGGAAGACGTATCAAGTCGAAATATTGATTTCAAACAAATAAATCTAATATATAAAAGGCTATATGTCTGGCTGTCTGGCTGTTTCCATATTTTAAACTCTATCTTTTCCGAAACTAAAAATCGCAGAGCGGCGCTAGTATCCTCAAATCATTGGATTTTTTACACACCCTTCTTTTATTGGTTCTTAGCCGGTTAAAGTAGTTTTAAGGGATCTAAAAGGGTCAAAATTGACACAATTGTTATACATTTCGTACATTCATCTTAGTTTATTTTTAATCAGCTCATATGCGTGTCACGTTGCTACAGTGGTAACGTCACCAGCTTTGAATGCTACAGTTTTGCTCACGGTTTCAATTCTAGCTGATGGCACCCAACTAATTTTTTTTTACTTTTAGAATCACGACTCTATAATGATATATACGAAGTTTGGACAAATTAAAATATCATATTTAAGCGTATTTTACAACCAGGCAAAGCCAGCTTATTTTACAAAGTCTCTGCAGTACGATTTTGTTTATAAACCTATAACGTACATATTTTATTTTAAAATTTTAACAATGTTCATCTTACAGCAATCACACCCTAACTTTGTTCTTTTTTTATGTCCTTGTTTGAATTTTTGATGGATTAGCAAAAATTTTCACCATCAATCACGAAATATATTCAGGCTGGTATTTTAACTGGTTGTAATTTTTAGGAGACCCACTATGAGAAAATCTATCGACTAAAATCCAGCAGGTGATCGTATATTATTTACGATGTTATTGCAGAAGACGCTGTTCATGATTTGCAACTGAAAACATTGTTTTGTTTTTATATGAATTCATCATGGTTAATTTTACGCATGGCGTCCGTTGTACACATTCTCTTGAGATGCGAATAACGAAAACGGTTGGTGACTACCAATCGAAGCAGATATTTTAGAAACGGTATGCTGTCATGTTAGATTGCGTTTAATTATTTCTTCCCTCAACGTCTCTTTCTATATATACATGAATATATATATATAT